>NC_036846.1:23649543-23658187 GCF_002910315.2 Salvelinus sp. IW2-2015
GGGGCGGGGGGGGTGTCCTCCTCAAAGCTATGACGGCCGGCAGGAAGAAAATATAGATGCGTGTGTGGCGCTGATGTTTTTTGGTCAATGGGCGGTTTGTTGTGCATGCATTTAGGATAGGTCTCCTGAGACGCTCTATCGATGAGCGATCGGTTCCTGAACATGTATTGCGGTTGCTTCAATGTAAACTGCATTATTATATAATATGTTGTATGTTGATATGTGCTAGACCAATTTGTTTTTGATTGAGGGTGTAGGTTACCAGTCTGTTGAAATGGACCAGATGCTCATGTTATGGACACCATCTACACTCTATTTGAATGTTATGCTAATGGATTTAGCCTAAATATTCATGCTATTATGCATCTCCACGCTGTGGTGTGTTATGTGTGTGCTGTGTGTGTGTTGTGAGAGAGAGAGAGAGAGAGAGAAAGAGAGAGAGAGCGGATAGAGTGATAAAGAGAGGAGAGAGCAGTGAACTAGAGAGAGAGAGAGGGAAAGAGAGAGAAGCGAGAGGATGGAGGGGGAGAGAGAGAGAGGAGAGAACAGGAACTAGGAGAGAGAGAGAGAGATAAGTTTTACCAGATGCCAGAAACAGTTCAGCTCACTGTCCACCAATTGGACCATGGTAGAATCCTTGTATGTGAGAAACTAAGGGATGGGTTGAGTTCACATTTAACAGTCAAGTGCCAGTGTTTTCCACCTATTGGCCTACCAAATGGCTGAATACTTTCAACAGTTGCTTTAGCCTGAATCACAATCCTCCACGCCATGCTTGTACAGTAGCCTATCGGAGCCTGAGGCAGCCAACCCTACAGTTCATTCATGTATCCTCAGTTGTTAAGTGCGAGAACCTTTTTGGATTTAAATTTCATGAAATTCAGTGAGCTCAGTCCACAACCTTTTCAATTCACTTTTAAGACTACATAGATTGCCTTCTAACATCCAATGCAAAAAATGTTGAGTAAATACACACTACAGTACATGTTGTAATAATTGTATAGCTGTAATCTAGCCTACAGCCTCCGGCAGATTGGTTTAAAATGCCACCCAGGTGCCTGTCACCTAGTTGGAAGGAGTATTAATCATCTTTGTCAAAAAGTGGGCTGTAGATGACAGATTGTGGGAGTTGGGGTTGACGAATTCCTGTGCTGCGTTCTGTTTGTTAGCAGTGCAGCATGAGGAGATGGAGAGGAGGGCAGAGGGAGGAATGGCAGAGAGAGAGAGAGAGAAGAGAGAGAGAGATGGCAGGGAGAGAGTAGAGATGGCAGGGAAGGAGAGAGAGAGAGGAGGCACTAGCTTGCAGGCAGGGACTGAGCTCCTGCATAAACCTACAGAGGACTTCAAACTGTGATGAACATTTATTAATATAATCTCCACAGATCATAAACCAAATCAAACAATCAGATGTTGTGAGATGTTTTATGAAACTGCACCTAATGAACAATAAAAAAACTCTGTTACAATTACCTGGACAAATGGTTCCCGTCTTAGAGTCTTGATGAGGCTGTTTCCATGACAGCGGTTTCAAAGGATCAGTAGTCAGTCTGTATTTCAGTACTCCCAGTCAGACATGACTGTTTCCCAAATGGCACCCTGATTCCCTATATTGCGTATGCACTTTTAACAGTGCAACTAATTGGCCACCTATTCCCTATTGTCGATGCACTACTATTTACCAGTGCCAATTGCACCCTAGTCTCCTATATAGGTGGCACTTACTTTGACCAGAAGGAGCTGTTTGTAATTGAATACGATCTTCATAGAGCTTGAATAGATGGTACCAAGCATAATGGATAGAGCTTCTAATCTATAGTGAAATGGTACCAGGATACATGGATAAGAGCTTCTCAATCTATACTGAAATGGTACGTAGATGAATGGATAGGTTTCTAAATCTGATAGCTGAACATGGTATGCCTGGGTGGATCCCTAGAACTTGCATGGATTAGAGCTCAGTGTAACTATTAGCTGACAATGGTATTGTGGTGGATCCCTTAAGAAAACTGCATCGGATCGAGCCTTGATAAATCTATAGCCTGAAATGTATGCTGGTTGGTCCTAGACCCTGTTGAAATGGACCAGATCTCATGTTATGGACACCTTAAATATTTGATGTTATGCTGAATGGATTAGCCTAAATATTCATGCTATATGCACTCACGCTGTGTGTGTATGTGTGTGTGTGTGTGTGTGTGAGAGAGAGAGAGAGAGAGAGAAAGAGAGAGAGAGCCCGATAGAGTGAAAGAGAGAGAGAGAGCAGGAACTAGAGAGAGAGAGAGGGAACTAGAGAGAGAGAGAGAGATGGAGGGGGAGAGAGAGAGAGAGAGAGAACAGGAACTAGAGAGAGAGAGAGAGAATAAGTTTACAGGATCCAGAAAAGTTCAGGTCACTGGTCCACCAATTGGACCATGTAGAATCCTTGTTGTTGAGAACTAAGGGATGGGTGAGTTCAACATTTACAGTCAGTGCCAGTGTTTCACCATTGGCCTACCAATGGTAATACTTTCAACAGTTGCTTATAGCTGAAMCAACATCCTCCAGCCATGCTTGTACAGTAGCCTATCAGAGCCTGGAGGCAGCCAACCCTACAGTTCATTCATGTAATCCTCAGTCATGTTAAGTGCGAGAACCTTTTGGATAAAGATTTCATGAAATTCAATCACTTTTAAGACTACATAGATTGCCTTCTATACATCCAATGCAAAAAATGTTCAAGTAATACACCTACAGTACATGTTGTAATAATTGTATAGCTGTAATACTAGCCTACAGCCTCCGGCAGATGCCGAGGGTAAAATGCCACCCAGGCTTGCCTGTCACCTAGTTGGAAGGAGATTAATCATCTTGTCAAAAGTGGGCTGTAGATGACAGATGTGGAGATGGTTTGACGATTCCTGTGTGCGTTCTGTTCTGTTAGCAGTGCAGCAGAGGAGAGAGAGGGGGAGAGGGAGAGATGGGCAGAGAGAGAGAGAGAGAGAGAGAGAGAGAGATGGCAGGGAGAGAGAGAGATGGCAGGGAGAGAGAGAGAGAGGAGGCCTAGCTGCAGGCAGGGACTGAGCTGCTGAACCACAGAGGACTCAAACGGATGAATTATTAATACAATCTCCCACAGAAATAAACCTCAATCAAGATGTTGTGAGATGTTTATAATGCAATAATGAAAACAATAAAAACTCCTGTTACAATTACCTGGACAAATGGTCCCTTTAGGAGCCTGTGATGAGGATGTTGTCATACAGGTTCAAAGGATCAGGTTCAGTCTGTATTTCAGAACCCAGTAGACATGATGTTTCCCAAATGGCACCCTATTCCCTATATCGTGCACTACTTTTAACCAGTGCCAAATGGCACCCTATTCCCTATTTCGTGCACTACTTTTTACCAGTGCCAAATTGCACCCTAGTCCCTATATAGTGCACTACTTTGACCAGAGGAGCTGATTTGTAATTGAATAGATCTTCTAGAGCTGAAATGGTACCAGATAATGCGATAGAGGCTTTATATCTATAGCTGAAAATGGTGACCAAGAATAATGGATAGAGCTTCTAATCTATAGCTGAAATGGTACGAGATAATGGATAGAGCTTTCTAATCTATAGCTGAAATGGTATGCTGGTGGTCCCTAAGAACTGCATGGTATGAGCTTTAATCTATGAGCTGAAATGGTATGCTGGTGGTCCTAAGAACTGCATGGATAGAGCTATGTAATCTATAGCTTGAAATGGTATGCTGGTGTCCCCTAAGAACTGCATGGATAGAGCTGTGTAATCTACAGCTGAAAATGGTATGCTGGTGGTCCCTAAGAACTGCATGGAATAGAGCTTGTAATCTATAGCTGAAATGGTATGCTGGTGGTCCTAAGAAACTGCATGGATAGAGCTTGTAATCTATAGCTGAAATGGTATGCTGGTGGTCCCTAGAGAACTGCATGGATAGAGCTTGTAATCTAAGCTGAAATGGTATGCTGGGTGGTCCCTAAGAACTTGCATGGATAGAGCTTGTAATCTATAGCTGAAATGGTTATGCTGGTGGTGCCTAAGAACTGCATGGATAGAGCTGTTGTAATCTAGTATTGAAATGGTATGCTGGTGGTCCCTAAGAACTGCATGGATAGAGTCCTTGTGAAATCTATAGCTGAAATGGTATGCTGGTGGTCCCTAGAAACTGCATTGGACTATGAGCTTAGTAACTATAAGCTGAAATGGTATGCTTTCCATAAAGAGCAATGGAGCTTGTAATCTATAGCTGTAAATGGTATTGCTGGTGGTCCCTAAGAACTGCATGGATAGAGCTGTAGATCTATAGCTGAAATGGTATGCTGGTGTCCCTAAAGAACTGCATGGATAGAGCTTGTAATCTACAGCTGAAAGGGTATGCTGGTGGTCCCTAAGAACTGCATGGATAGAGCTTGTAATCTATAGCTGAAATGGTATGCTGGTGGTCCCTAAGAACTGCATGGATAGAGCTTTATAATCTATAGCTGAAATGGGTGTGCTGGGTGGCCCTAAAACTGCATGGATAGAGCTTGTAATCTATAGCTGAAGATGGTACCAGATAATGGATAAGAGGCTTGTAATCTATAGGCTGAAATGGTACCAGATAATGGATAGAGCTTGTAATCTAATAGCTGAATGGTACCAGATAATGGATGAGAGCTTGTAATCAACACAACAGCACAGTAACATGTATCCGTAGCTGACATCATTTCATTAGCAGACAAACTGAGATAATCAAATTATGATAATGGATTGGTGTTGACATACCCTCGAAATTGTAAATGATTGTTTCCAAAAGTAGTTAGCAGCACGTCATTAATATATTCCCTTGTTCCCTTGTAGTGTTTACGGTAGCCTAACGGTACAGAACTACACTGTTGTTGTTACGCTAGGTGTTGAAGATGAGAACACTGCATCATTTTGACAGAGGCTAATTAGACCCCACCGTGTAGAGGGAGGGGGTTCCCAGGACCTCTATGTGAGACTCAAACCATCGCCACTACTCTGCTTTGGCACCTCTCAGCAGGGGTGCAATGAGACAAGACACCAGGGGGGGGGGGGGTTGTTCAATGAGCTGAAATGTTCACATTTTTCACAACACTGCAGATATTACCTCTCAAGAGAATTCTCTTCAGTTATAGTCACAGCCGTGTATATTCCACCTCAAGCCGATAGCACAACGGCCCTCAAGGAACTACACTGGACTTTGTGCAAACTGGAAACSACATATCCTGAGGCCGCATTTATTTTTTGCTGGGGATTTTAAAACCTGTTATGGCTAGGGTTTCCGCTAGAGGAACGTTTCGACAACATCCGGTGAAATTGCAGAGCGTGAATTTTTTATTTTTTATTATTAGAAATATTTAACTTTCATACATTCACAAGTGCAATACACCAAATTAAAGTTTAACTTCTTGTTAATCTAGCCTCCGTGTCAGATTTCAAAAAGGCTTTACGGCGAAAGCAAACCATGTGATTATCTGAGGACAGCACCCCATCAAACAAACATATGACAATCATATTTCAACACGCCAGGCGTGACACAAAACTCAGAAATAATTATATAATTCATGCCTTACCTTTGAAGAGCTTCTTCTGTTGCCACTCCAATATGTCCCATAAATATCACAAATGGTCCTTTTGTTTGATTAATTCCGTCATTATATCTCCAAAATGTCAATTTATTTGGAGCGTTTGATTCAGAAAAACACCGGTTCCACCTCGCCCAACATGACTACAAAATATCGAATAAGTTACCTGTAAACTTTGTCCAAACATTTCAAACAACTTTCCTACTCCAACTTRAGATATTTTAAAACTTAAATAATCGATAAAATTTAAGACGGSGAAAACTGTGATCAATACCGGATAAAATGAAAGTGGAGCAAGCTTCAGGTCACGCGCCCCAAACAAAACAGTCCACTTAGCTATACACCCAGAATGGAAATGGCTACTTCTTCATTTCTCAAAGGAAAAACATCAACCAATTTCTAAAGACTGTTGACATCTAGTGGAAGCCATATGAACTGCAACCAGATACCTCAGTAATCTAGATTCACATAGAAAACCAATTGAAAACACAGCCACCTCAAAAACAAAAATTTCCTGGATGGTTTGTCCTCGGGGTTTTGCCTGCCAAATAAGTTCTGTTATACTCACAGACATACTTTTAACAGTTTTAGAAACGTTATAGTGTTTTCTATCCACATCTATCATTTATATGCATATCCTAGCTTCTGGGCCTGAGTAGCAGGCAGTTTACTTTGGGACCGGAACATATGCCAGTCCGCGTGATCAAAAGAATCTTGAAGCGTGGATTCCGATTGGTCAGACCAGCGTTGAATGGTTCTAGTCACTAGTACATCCTGTTTGAGTTTCTGCCTATAAGACGCCACAAGATGGCGTCGTGGTTGGATTTGCCGAAGGGAGGTCGGGGGAGGGCTTTGTATGCATCGCGGAAGTTAGAGTAGCAGTGATCGAGTGTATTGCCCCTGTGCCTCAGGATATATGGTTTCCAGTTTACATAGAGTCCAGTGAAGTTCCTTGAGCGCCGTCTTGGTGTCTGCTTGAGGGGGAATGTACACAGCTGTGACTATAACTGAAGAGAATTCTCTTGGGATGTAATATGGCCGGCATTTGATTGTAAGGAATTGTAGGTCGGGTGAGCAGAAGGACTTGAGTTCCTGTATGTTGTTATGATTACAGCATGAGTCGTTAATCATGAAGCATACACCCCCACCCTTCCTCTTCCCAGAGAGGTGCACTAGTCACTTTAATAATGTTTACATACTGCTTTACTCATCTCATATGTATATACTGTATTCTATTCTACTGTATTTTAGTCAATGCCACTCCAACATCGCTCGTCCTAATATTTATATATTTCTTAATTCCATTCTTTTACTTTTAGATGTGTGTATTGTTATGAACTGTTAGATATTACTGCACTGTTGGAGCTAGGAACATAAGCATTTCACTACACCCCCAAAAACATCTGTATGTGACCAATAAAATTTGATTTGATAGAATTGTAATGATTAGAGCAGCTGACATGATTCCCCAATTCTACAGGGCAAAATAAATCTGTCTTATCTGTCTGTTCTGCGAAATGCATTTCTATCTGATTATTTTGCCATGTTGCTCCCTACTGAACAGACCCCAGGAACCTGGTTCTGAGGTCACCGATAGGCCACTAACAGACCCCAGGAACCTGGTTCTGAGGTCACCGATAGGCCACTGCCACCTAAACAGACCCAGGAACTGGTTTCTGAGGTCACCGGTAGGCCAACTAACAGAAGACGACCCAGGAACCTGGTTCTGAGGTCACCGATAGGCAACTACAGACCCAGGACCTGGTTCTGAGGTCACCGATAGGCCAAACAGACCCCAGGAACCTGGTTCTGAGGTCACGATAGGCCACTAACAGACCCAGGAACCTGGTTCTGAGGTCACGATAGGCCACATACAGACCCCAGAACCTGGTTCTGAGGTCACCGATAGGCCACTAACAGACCCCAGGACCTGGTTCTGAGGTCACCGATAGGCACTACAGACCCAGGAACCTGGTTCTGAGGTCACCGGATAGGCCACTTACAGACCCCAGGAACCTGGTTCTGAGGTCACCGATAGGCCACTAACCAGACCCCAGGAACCTGGTTCTGAGGTCACCGATAGGCCACTTACAGACCCCAGGAACCTGGTTCTGAGGTCACGATAGGCCACTTACAGACCCAGGAACCTGGTTCTGAGGTCACCGATAGGCCACTTTACAGACCCCAGGAACCTGGTTCTGAGGTCACCGATAGGCCAACTAACAGACCCACGGAACCTGGTTCTTAGGTCACCGATAGGCCACTTACAGAGCCCCAGGAACCTGGTTCTGAGGTCACCGATAGGCCACTTAACAGACCCCAGGAACTGGTTCTGAGGTCACCGATAGGCCACTTACAGACCCCAGGAACCTGGTTCTGAGGTCACCGATAGCCGCACTACAGACCCAGGAACCTGGTTCTGAGGTCACCGATAGGCCACTTAAAGACCCAGGAACCTGGTTCTGAGGTCACCGATAGGCCACTTACAGACCCCAGGAACCTGGTTCTGAGGTCACCGATAGGCCACACTCAGACCCCAGGAACCTGGTTCTGAGGTCACGATAGGCCACTAACAGACCCCAGGACCCTGGTTCTGAGGTCACGCATAGGCACTACAGACCCAGGAACCTGGTCTGAGGTCACCGATAGGCCACTTACAGACCCCAGGAACCTGGTTCTGAGGTCACCGATAGAGGCCACTAACAGACCCCAGGAACCTGGTTCTGAGGTCACCGATAGGCCACTTACAGACCCCAGAACCTGGTTCTGAGGTCACGATAGGCCACTAACAGACCAGGAACCTGGTTCTGAGGTCTGATAGGCCACTAAGACCCCAGGAACCTGGTTCTGAGGTTCAACCGATAGGCCACTTACAGACCCCAGGAACCTGGTTCTGAGGTCACCGATAGGCCACTTACAGACCCCAGGAACCTGGTTCTGAGGTCACCGATAGGCCACTTACAGACCCCAGGAACCTGGTTTGAGGTCACCGATAGGACCACTACAGACCCAGGAACCTGGTTCTGAGGTCACCGGATAGGCCACTTACAGAAC
>NC_036846.1:23664672-23669464 GCF_002910315.2 Salvelinus sp. IW2-2015
GATGGGCCTCGCGGGACAACTAACGACTCCTGAGTCATGTCGTCATCTGGCTGGCTGGACTGTAGGCTCCACCCTGATTTATGTGTTCTTTGTCCCCTGGAGCTGCGTAGCAAATGGTCCAGGAAGGAAAAGACAATACCTCCTCTGAGGCCGTATGTATCTCTGTTACCGTATCCAGAGGACTGACTATTGAATGAGTGACAGAATAATGATTTACTATCTGACACTTGTTCACTGAGGATAACTCTGATGCTGTCTATATGGATGTATGATCTCTGTGGTAACTTGTTCACTCAGGATAACTGTGGTGTTGTCTATATGGATGTATGATCTCTGTGGTAACTTCTATCTGTACAGGGAGAACTCTAAATTACTCTCAAATAAGTTATATTGTTCTACTGTCTCAGTTACATTGGTCTCCTCCCCCACACAAGCCTTTAGATACTGTGACACCCTGTGGAGATTGGACCTTGGTGGTCAGGTTACACTGTAAACTTGGGATCGTTTGATTGGTCAAAGGTGGTTGGTTTTAGGTTGAAAGGTTACACCTTCGGGGGTTATAAATGGACATTTCTTTGTTCTCTCTCTTATCCTATATCCAGTCCGTGGAGGAAGATTGTATGATCATTTCTTAACTTTCTTAACTTTCTCCTCTCTGACCTGGTCCTCCTCCTCCTCCTCTCCTCCTCTCCTTCTCTCACTGCCTCTAGCTGATGTAAGAAGTGGTTGTCCTGGTAACAACCCCTTAAACCTGTCACTGTAAAGCTATCTGGATTGTTTTAGCCAATCAGAGTGCTGTCGGAGGGAAGACAGTTTGGAGCTCTGTACGGAACACACAGGTGCTGTATCCATTGTTTCTCCCCAAGTATAGTCATTAGATTCATCGACCTTTAAWGGAGCGTCACTGAAGACAAGGTGTGTTACAATAACATGGATATAAAGAATGAAGAAAAATGATACCAGCCTCTGTTTGCAAAGTGTAGCYAAGAATCAAGGTCTGAACCACTTAAACCACTTAACCTTGTAGTGTTTGCAATAGTATGTCAAAGTTATGGATATTCATAAGGGGAAGAATCTCATCCAGCAGCCTGCTCTCTCTCTCTCTCTCTAGTAGTTGGTCCTGGGGACTAGGCTAGTAATCAAGAGACYAGGAACGTTTTTGATACTTARACTACCGTTCAAAAGTTTGGGGTCACTTASAAATGTTCTTGTTTTTGAAAAGAAAAGTCAATTWTTTTTTGTCCAGTAAAACAACATAAAATTGATCAGAAATACAYTGTAGACAATGTTAATGTTGTAAAAAAAAAAWWATGGAATATCTACATTGGCTAAAGAGGCCCATTATCAGCAACCATCACTCCTGTGTTCCAATGTTGTGTTAGCTAATCCAAGTTTATCATTATAAAAGGCTAATTGATCATAGAAAACCCTTTTGCAATTATGTTAGCACAGCTGAAAACTGTTATGCTGATTAAAGAAGCAATACAACTGGCCTTCTTTAGACTAGTTTGTGTGCATTTGTGGGTTCGATTACAGGGTTCGATTACAGGGTAGATTACAAATAGTGCTCTTCACTGACGAGTCTCGGAAGAGCGTTACACCGAGGCCGTACTCTGGAGCGGGATCGATTTGGAGGTGGAGGGTCCGTCATGGTCTGGGCGGTGTGTCACAGCCTCATCGGACTGAGCTTGTTGTCATTGCAGGCAATCTCAACGCTGTGCATTACAGGGAAGACATCCTCCTCCCTCATGTGGTACCTTCCTGCAGGCTCATCCTGACACGACCCCCAGCATGACAATGCCACCAGCCATACTGCTCGTTCTGTGCGTGATTTCCTGCAAGACAGGAATGTCAGTGTTCTGCCATGACCAGCGAAGAGCCCGAATCTCAATCCCATTGAGCACGTCTGGGACCTGTTGGGTCGGAGGGTGAGGGCTAGGGCCATTCCCCCCAGAATGTCCGGGAACTTGCAGGTGTCTTGGTGGAAGAGTGGGGTAACATTTCACAGCAAGAACTGGCAAATCTGCTGCAGTCCATGAGGAGGAGATGCACTGCAGTACTTAATGCAGCTGGTGGCCACAACTTTTGATTTTGACCCCCCCTTTGTTCAGGGACACATTATTCCATTTCTGTTAGTCACATGTCTGTGGAACCTGTTCAGTTTATGTCTCAGTTGTTGAATCTTGTTATGTTCATAKAAATATTTACACATGTTAAGTTTGCTGAAAATAAACGCAGTTGACAGTGAGAGGACGTTTATTTTTTTGCTGAGTTTATATACTGTATATTTGGTGACCCCACTGCAGTTCCCCCGCGACCCCCACCTTTGAATACCACTGACCTAGAGACTTGAAACTTTGTATGAAGTTGTTTTTCCTCATGCTGAACAAATTTGCCTCAAGWAACCATATGGTCCGTCAGGACAGATTTTCCTACATCTTGGATATTTTGGAAAACTTCTTCTCATGAACCATGAGTCCAAATAACAACAAAGCTAAGGGATTGATTAAGAGATGTCCATTTAAATCCTTTGTAAATCCATTTCACAATGGCCTATCAACTTGAAACGTTTAAGGGTCATCAAGTTTGCCGTTGATATAAAAATAAATTGGGTCTGGACTAACTTCTTGGGGTTGTACAGTCAACAACCCTCTACACTTGCCTAGAGTTCTACTCTATATCAACAAGCAAGCAGAATATAAAAAACACTCTATTCTAATGTAGGAGGCTGTTGGCTCTATCTCCATTATAATACGTTCTTGTTAACTGGAGATACCTTTCCCAGATAAAGAGAAGCAGTGGCTAATGCAGGGAGAGCACTCAGCTCAGTGCTGATGCCCTATAGAATAGGGTCTGCGTCCCAAATTACACCCTATTCCCTACATTGTGCACTATTTTTGACCAGAGCCCTAAAAGTAGTGCGCTATATAAGGAATAGGGTTRCATTTGGGATGCAGKCGACATCTCAACAGCTCTTGACTGGAGCTCATCAGGCCCACTGTGTGTTTACGGACATGAGGCTCTTCTCTTTACCCCTCTGGGTCTCAAGCACATAGTCACTGTCATCCCAAACCCCTCCATGACCCCTCGCCTCTCAACAAAAAAAAGATTACCCTTAATATTGATCCTAGGGGCCTCTGGGGAATGGGATTGTCTTTCAAAGGGGGACCAGAGGGACATCTAGGAGGTGAAATATCCAGCAGCACCGATGGTTTACTGTAGCAGGAAATATACTCTGTTCTATTAGAGCTCAGTGATGATGTATTGACGTAGACATAGAATCCACAACACAGAGATTGATACATCTTCTTTATGCTCTACGACCACACACACACACACACACGCACGCACACGCGCACGCACGCACGCACGCACGCACGCACCGCACGCACGCACGCACGCACCACACACACACACACACACACACACACACACACAACACACACACACACACCACACACACACACACACACAACCAGCACACACACCACAACACACTTCCGGTAAACTGTTTTGTCTTCTCTCCTCCTTTGTCTCCACAGGTTGGATCAAGAGTAAACACAGATGCAGAAGGCAACAGAGATCTGGTAAAGAAGGGTTGACTACATGCACAGTTGTGTTTGTCTGTAGAAGACCAGAGGTATCAGAAGGAACCATGAATTGTGTGATGAAGCAAGCCTTAGGTGGTAATACTGTATATGCTGCTATATGAAGTGTCAATATTATGGACATCTGTTCCCATGCGTGGGATCTGATGCTTGTCCTCAGTGGAGCACGTACCTCTTGACATCTTGAAAATAACAAACTGACTTTGGAAGAACTGCTAAACTTATAACAAGTCGAACAAGTTGCCTGGTAAACTTATTGTAGACAATACACTGTAATGTAAAGCTATGATCAGTATCGAGGAATAAACACTCACAATTTATGACCAATTCTGTTCTAGGTCTCAGAGAGGAAGCAATATCAACCTATAGACTCAAATATCAGCTCCATCATTTACATCTATAATCAACTCACCTATAAACTGATAGAGCTCCATCATTTACATCTATAGTCAACTCAACCTATAGACTCAGATAAGAGCTCCATCATTTATATCTATAATCAACTCACCTATAAACTCAGATAGAGCTCCATCATGTAATTATAGTCAATCTCAACCTCTAAACTCAGATAGAGCTCCATCATTTATATCATTAATCAACTCAACTATTAAACTCAGATAGAGCTCCATCATGTATATCTATAGTAACTCAACCTATAAACTCAGATAGAGCTCCATCATTTATATCTATAGTCACTCAACCTATAGACTCAGATAGAGCTCCATCATTTATATCTATAGTCAACCAAACTATAAACTCAGATACAGCTCCATCATTTACATCTATAATCAACTCAACCTATAAACTCAGATAGAGCTCCATCATTACATCTATAATCAACTCAACCTATAAACTCAGATACAGCTCCATCATTTACATCTATAGTCAGCAGTTCCATCATTTATATCTAGTATTTTTTTAATTTAACTAGGCAAGTCAGTTAAGAACAAATTATTACTTACAATGACGGC
Source organism: Salvelinus sp. IW2-2015 (assembly GCF_002910315.2). Classification (NCBI taxonomy): domain Eukaryota; kingdom Metazoa; phylum Chordata; class Actinopteri; order Salmoniformes; family Salmonidae; genus Salvelinus; species Salvelinus sp. IW2-2015. The sequence goes on from NC_036846.1 coordinate 23,669,252, forward strand.
CTACTGGGAACAGTGGGTAACTGCCTTGTTCAGGGCAGAACGACAGATTATTACCTTGTCAGCTCGGGGATTGATCAGCAACTTTTCGGTTACTAGTCCAACGCTCTAACCGCTAGGCTACCTGCTGTGTATAAGCTGTGTAGATTTACTTGTCACTGCGGGTGAACTCTGTCTAGAGGTCAATGCATTCTTATTAAATCAACTTCCTGATTC
>NC_036846.1:23670378-23678845 GCF_002910315.2 Salvelinus sp. IW2-2015
GACAGCGGGATGGGGGCGGGGAGGGGGGGGGAGGGGACCTGGGGCTGGGGAGGGGGACAGCGGGACTGGGGGACAGCGGGACGGTGGGGATAGGCTGGTTTGTGCTGGGGGAAGTTTCCGATTTCTCTTAAGACCTGCTGAGATATAGATGACACCACAGATGAGGTCTGTCAGACCGTATTTCCTAAAGGTATTAAGATGGGGTTGAAATGGTTAATTGAGCCAGTGCAGTGCACTGTGTTCAGGTCTGTTTATGTAGCTAGATGAAAAGTTGTGATGTTGGCACAGCCAGGTATCCAACCAACAAACCTGATTGGATTTTCTCCACTCCCCTTGACTTTCTTCAGTAAAATATTAAAATATTCTAAATCGAGAGTTTGGAACTATTAGGTTCTATCTGGATTTTTTCCAAATTTAGTTGTTGACTGAGCCTCGTTCTGTTCAATGTTCTCTACCTACAGTATATATACTCTAAATACCTTCATTCTATGTGTTAACTTCAAAAGAATTACAAGATGAAAATAGCTGACATCATTCAAACCAATTAGAGTTCGGAGGTGTAAAGAAAATTATCTTAGAATAATATTTTTGCAGATAGAACCGTGTAGTCCCAAGCTCTCGATATGTCAGAATAGTACATTCTGGGTTTTTAAGATATATATTTTTTTAAAGTCATATTTTTCCACTTCTCTATCACATTTAGCTTCGACTGATATCATTGGATATAAACAGGATGTAATATGTTGCTTCCGGTATCTGACACAGATCTCCGTCTGGATCCTAGCCTCTGGCCTGGGATTGGTTTGCATCGCTGCATAGTTKATTCGATATTGCCTCACCAGGCTCTCTGACTGACCACATTAGATTAGCAGGGATTGCTAATTGCGGGCCTGTTTCAATCAGTCTCCAAACAGACAGACAGCTGAGGAGTTACTGCCAGCAGGTCAAAACATGGAGAGAAGACTAAAACCCTTTTTACACCTGGTTCTAACATGCATATTTTGTCCTGATCTTGTCCACATTCTGATAGTGGCCGCATTTTCAGACAGGTGTAGACGATTGAAAGATGCACTGTGATTTGATTGTGATCAGATCTTCCTGACCTCCTCTGGACGTAGTCAGGCACGTATTGTGTCTGGATAAAGTGTAGACAGATCTGGACAGTGAAACCATTGAATTCATCAGTATCCCGCCCTCTAAAGTCATTGACAGGCGGCATCAATATGTGTCTTTAAATAAATAAATTACATATTATTTTGAAAAGAATAGCTGTCAAATAAATACCAGACAGGGATGGGCCAGGAAATATGGTCACAATGTGGACACAATGGACAGATAAGAGACACATTTAAATACCATGTGTAGACATACAATATTTCTGAAAATGTGGGCCAGTCAGAATGTGGACAAGATCCGAACAAAGGACGCATGTTAGCGCCAGGTATATATATATATATAGTTTATAGTCATAACCAGCTTACTCAGATGCTATATCTTCACCATGAGAGTGACCACTCATGTCATCTGTTATGGCAGTCCAGTTATCTACTGTAATAGTATTATAATACCTGTAGTAGTATTATAATACCTGTAATAGTATTGTAATAGTATTATAATACCTGTAATAGTATTATAATACCTGTAATAGTATTGTAATAGTATTATAATACCTGTAATAGTATTATAATACCTGTAATAGTATTAGAATACCTGTAATAGTATTAGAATACCTGTAATAGTATTAGAATACCTGTAATAGTATTAGAATACCTGTAATAGGCATGTTACTTCTCCTGGAGCATAGAAAAATGCCAGATAGCTTGTGTACAAAGTGGCTCTGTACATGCATGATCAACTGTAGCCTACAGCAGAAATGACACCCTATCTCCTGCCTAGTGCACTTCTTTTGACCAGGGCTCATAAGTCTCTGGTCAAAAGAAGTGTACTATGTAGGAATTAYGGTGCCATTTGGGAAACAGCCTAGCTGCAGTGCATCTTCATGAGCTCTTCTTGATGCTGGTCATCATTTTAAAAGTTAATCCCAAAGTGTCCAACATTTAGGTTTACTTTTGACATACGAGGGCATGATTTACCAATGAGGGTCATCCATTATTCAAATGAGTTCCATTCTCCAATCTTCCCCCCATGCCTAACACATTTTTCAGCAGCAACAGCCTTTTGACTAGCAGCCTGTGGAAGCCAATGGGCCATGTCCCCTATTTTTTTTCTCTCTCTCTCTCTCTCTCTCTATCTGTTTTCACACTAGGCTAGACAAAACACGCTGTGTGCCATGCAGTCAAAGGGTTAGTTATGGTGATTCATAAGACATGACATCAACTGTTGAAGGATGATTTGTCCCAGTCTGTGTCCTTCCCATCCTCTGAATATATCAAACGAGAGCTTTGTTAGAATATATAATTGAGGTATTAAAAAAATAATTACCATCAAGTCAAAGAATGTATGAAGAGAGACCACTTTAACACTTAGCTCCAAATTGCATTCTTTGTGTGCAAGGACAAATGGTGACCCAACTACTAACGGTATGTTGTAGGGCAAGCTGGACACGAGGGACGGGGAGGATATGCGCAAAGGACAATGACYGTGATATCCAATGGAGAGAGACTGTCTCTGTAACCGGGGTGTGAAATGGCTAGCTWGTTAGCGGTGTGCGCTAATAGCGTTTCAATCGTTGACGTCACTCGCTCTGAGACCTTGAAGAAGTTGTTTGCCTTACTCTGCGAAGTTTGGAACACTCTTTATTATTGGTCTAWTAACTAATTTACCGACAGGTGATGTCACCAGGCAGGCCAAAACTCCATCCCACCAAAACAGGCTGACATTTCAGGTGGTTTGTTTTTATACAGCTCTTACACAAAAAGTGTATTATTGTAATTTTCACAATTTCACATTATTATTCCAACCTTACAGTGTGGAAATATATATAAAACATAGAAAAATCACATTTTTGACTGCACTGGGCCTTTAAGAAGGATGGCACAACATCTTTGTTTATACTGTATAAAATATACATTCATAGCCACAGTTTTATTTTTTTATTTTGTATTTATTTTGTATTTATTTAACTAGGCAAGTCAGTTAAGAACAAATTCTTATTTACAATGATGGCCTAGGAACAGTGGGTTAAACTGCCTTGTTCAGGGGCAGAACGACAGATTTTTACCTTGTCAGCTCAGGGATTCGATCCACCAAGTTCATGGAAATCTCACTACGARCACCCTCTCTTTTTACTTCAAAGACATAAATGGACCTTAACTGAATTAGCATAGGCCTAACTGATTCAGATCTCATTCTTGCAGCTTGGAAGTACCCTTTAGCGTTCTAAGGAGGGAATTCACCACTCTTCTTTAAATCAGGATCAAGATCTTTACCTTATAAAGATGATCATATACAGTGCATTTGGAAAGTATTCAGACCCCGTCCCTTTTTCTACGTTTTGTTACGTTACAGCCGTATTATAAAATGTATTAAATGTTTTTTTTCCTCATCGATCTACACACAATACTCCATAATGACAAAGCAAAAAAACAGTTTTTTAGACATTTCTGCAAATGTTTTAAAAATTAAAAACACAAATACCTTTTTTACATAAGTGTTCAGACCCTTTGCTATGAGACTCGAAATTGAGCTCAGGTGCATCCTGTTTCTATTGAAAAAACCTTTGAAATGTTTCTACAACTTGATTGGAGTCCACCTGTGGTAAATTCAATTGATTGGACATGATTTGGAAAGGCACACACCTGTCTACTGTATTTTAATTGAATTGACTTCTGGCTCTGTGTGTGTGACTGTTTCCTCAAGGGGCCACTAAAGACATGGGGAAAATGTTAGGAGGAGAGGAGGAGAAGGATCCAGAGGTRGTGAAGAAGAAGAAGGAGGAAGAGGAGGAGAGACAGGAGGCTCTGAGACAACAGGAGGAGGAGAGGAAGGATAAGCACCGGAAAATGGAGTCAGAAAGAGAAGTAGTACGACAGTCCATCAGGGACAAGGTGAGCACTGCAGCAGTCCACAAACTACTCAGGAACTATTTTACATTCAATGTAGCCCCACCCCCGCCCCCCTTTAAAAAAACTGTTCCATTTCTCCAGCCCCAACCTTCACCTGTATACTGTACCTAAAAAAGTGTTTTATTGTTCTTTTAATCCTAGATTGCGCCTTTAATGTAAATTAGAAATAATGTACAGTGCCTTCAGAAAGTATTCATACCCTTTGACTTATTCCACATTTTGTTGTGTTACAACATGAATTCTAAATGGATTAAATAGATTTTGTGTCTAATCCATCTACACAAAATACTCCATAAGGACAAAGTGAAAACATGTTTTTTTTAAACTCCCCAGCCCGTAATGATTACAATCATACCCATAACATGATTCAGTAATGTGTTGTATTGGATTTGCCCTAAACAAAACACTTTGTATTCAGTACAAATAGTTAATTGCTTTGCCACATTTCTTGCAGTATTACTTTAGTGCCTTGTTGCAAACAGGATGCATGTTTTGTAATATTTGTGTTCTGTACAGGCTTCCTTCTTTTCACTCTCTCATTTAGGTTAGTATTGTGGAGTAACTACAATGTTGTTGATCCATCCTCAGTTTTCTCCTATCACAGCCATTACACTCTGTAACTGTTTTAAAGTTGCCATTCGCCTCATGGTGAAATCCCTGAGCGGTTTCCTTCCTCTCCGGCAACTGAATTAGAAAGGACACCTGTATCTTTGTACTGACTATGTGTATTGGTACACCATCCAAAGTATAATTAATAACTTCTCTATGCTCAAAGGAATATTCAATGTTAGAWTTTTTTTTTTTTACCCATCTACCAATACGTGTCCTTCTTTGTGAGGCATTGGAAAACCTCCCTGGTCTTTGTGGTTGAATCTGTGTTTGAAATTCACTGCTCAACTGAGAGACCTAGCAGATAATGTTGTGTGTGGGGTACAGAGATGAGGTAGTCATTCAAAAATCATGGTAAACATTATTATTGCACACAGTGTGAGTCAAATCAAATCAAATGTTATTTGTCACGTGCGCCAAATACAACAGGTGTAGACCTTACAGTGAAATGCTTACTTACAAGCCCTTAACCAACAATGCAGTTTTTAGAAGAAAAAAAGAGATAAGTAAAAAATAAGAAATAAAAGTAACAAATAATTAAAGAGCAGCAGTAAAATAACAATAGCGAGGCTATATACAGGGGGATATCGGTACAGAATCAATGTGGAGGCTAAAAACAGGAGGTATCGGCACAGAGTCAATGTACGGGGGCACCGGTTAGTCAAGGTAATTGAGGTAATATGTACATGTAGGTATAGTTATTAAAGTGACCAAGCATAGTTAATTAACAGGAGTAGAAGCAGCGTAGGCGAAGGGGGGGACAAGGCAAATAGTCTGGGTAGCCATTTGATTAGATGTTCAAAAGTCTTATGGCTTGGGGGTAGAAGCTGTTTAGAATCCTCTTGGACCTAGACTTGGCACTCCGGTACCACTTGCCATGCGGTAGCAGAGATAACTGTCTATGACTAAGGTGGCTGGAGTCTTTGACAATTTTTAGGGCCTTCCTCTGACACCGCCTGGTATAGAGGTCCTGAATGGCAGGAAGCTTGGCCCAGTGATGTACTGGGCTGTACGCACTACCCTCTGTAGTGCCTTGCTTTCGGAGTCCGAGCAGTTGCCATACCAGGCAGTGATGCAACCAGTCAGGATGCTCTCGATGGTGCAGCTGTATAATTTTTTGAGGATCTGAGGACCCATGCCAAATCTTTTCAGTCTCCTGAGGGGGAATAGGAATAGGTTTTGTCGAGTCCATGCAACTTATTATGTGACTTGTTAAGTAAATGTTTACTCCTAAACTTATTTAGGTTTGCCATAACAAAGGTGTTGAATACTTATTCATTTTTAATTAGTTTWAAAAAATTCTTAAAACATAATTCCACTTTGACATTATGGGGTATTGTGTGTAGGCCAGTGACAAAACACATGTCAATTTAATATATTTTAAATTCAGGCTGTAACAACAAAATGTGGAAAAAGTCAAAGTGTGTGAATACTTTCTGAAGGCACTATAGTTCCAAGAATCAAACCTTGTGGGACACAATATGACCTTAACAGGTGGGTGGTGGTGTTACTTCTTTGAAAGTGACATCCTCATATATACTGTTTATTGTTAACTCTCTGCCCTTCATCCGTGCAGTATGGCCTGAAGAAGAAGGAGGAGAAGGAGGCGGAGGAGAAGGCAGCCATGGAGCAGGCCTGTGAGGGGTCTCTGACGCGCGCCAAGAAGGCCATCCCAGCCGGGTGCGGAGACGAGGACGACGAGGACGAGGAGAGCATTCTGGACACCGTCCTCAAGTTCCTCCCTGGACCTCTGCAGGACATGTTCAAGAAGTAATGAACACATCGACAACCACAACACATGGTTCGGTCCAGGGAGGGGGAGGAGAGATCTGGGACTAGGGGAGGGGAGGAGAGATCTGGGACTGGGGGAGGGGGAGGAGAGATCTGGGACTGGGGGAGGGGGATAGGAGGGGTGGAGGGGTTCTTGCCAAACTGTGGGAGGTGGCTATTCACTGCCTTTACAGAAATATTTGTTGTTTTCTAGACTAGACACAATGTGCTTATATATCGCCCTACAGCTTTTGGTCGGTCTCTCAACCACCGACTAAGTGTATATAAAAAAAAAAAATCCACTTATCTAACATTCCAGCATTGGTAGATCGATCCACCGCACCAGGTAGATGCATTTGGATTGGTTGGCCATTGGTATTAACTGGGGTATGGAGTTTCTGTCCAGCCATGCATTAGAGAGCAGGGTTCAATCCACCGTACTAATGAACACTTCAATGGGCATTCCTGCTCATGTGGTTGAAAAGCACTGCCAACACTTATCTCAAGATGGAGTGCTTTCTTTTAAATTCACTGGCTTTTTCTATTTTTATAGTAAGTAAGCTACTGTAACTGTATGGGAAGTGGATATTCTATTCTAGGTCTTTTTGAGAACACCAGTTTAGTTAGTTTAGACTGTGCCTTCSTAGGACTTTCTCCAACAGGGGAGCTGTTAAATGAGGGTCTCGTTGAAGTCMTTTGACGACGTAATTGAACTTTATAATATGGTGTTTGTCTTWAAAGGAAGTAAACCTGCCACATTATTGACGTATGTATTTAATGTTAGTCTGGCTCTATGTATAGATCTGGTCCCATACCTTCTTATGCTATGAAACACTAAGGCAACGGGACAATTTGATTTCCCTTTAAAAACCGGACTAATATAAAACCTCTCTAATTATCAGTCTGACAGACAGACTGCATTTTTGTGAGAGAAACTATCTTTACTTACTGTTGCATTATAAACAAAGATCACTGCATCAACATTATACACTCAGATTATCCAGAGAATACACGCGATTTATTATTCAACATTATTACACTCAGATTATCCATAGAATACACACGATTCATATTCAACATCATACATCAGATTAATCACAGAGAATACAACGCGATTTATATTCAACATTATACACTCAGATTAATCCATAGAATACACCGATTCATATTCAACATCATACACTCAGATTATCCAGAGAATACACAAGGATTCATATTCAACATCATACACTCAGATTATCCATGAGAATACACACGATTCATATTCAACATTATACACTCAGATTATCCAGAGAATACACAGGATTCATATCAACATCATACACTCAGATTATCCATAGAATACACAACGATTCATATTCAACATCTACACTCAGATTATCCAGAGAATACACACGATTGCATATTCAACATCATACACTCAGATTATCCAGAGAATACACCACGATTCATATTCAACCATCATACACTCAGATTATCCAGAGAATACACACGATTCATATTCAACATTATACACTCAGATTATCCAGAGAATACACACGATTCATATTCAACATCATACACTCAGATTATCCAGAGAATACACACGATTCATATTCAACATTATACACTCAGATTATCCAGAGAATACACACGATTCATATTCAACATCATACACTCAGATATCCATAGAATACACACGATTCATATTCAACATCATACACTCAGATTATCCAGAGAATACACCACGATTCATATTCAACATCATACACTCAGATTATCCAGAGAATACACACGATCATATCAACATTATAACACTCAGATTATCCAGGGAATACACACGATCATATTCAAACATTATACACTCAGATTATCCATAGAATACACAGCGATTCATATTCAACATATACACTCAGATTATCCATAGAATACACACGATTCATATTCACATAAACAATCATACACTCAGATTATCCAGAGAATTACACTCACGTTCATATTCAACTCATATACACTCAGATTATCCAGAGAATCAACAACGATTCATCATTATTCAACATTATACACTCAGATTATCCAGAGAT
>NC_036846.1:23685620-23688266 GCF_002910315.2 Salvelinus sp. IW2-2015
CTAAGGAAGTTTGTCAGAACTAAGGAAGTGGTCCAGAACTAAGGAAGTTGTTCAGAACTAAGGAAGTGGTCCAGAACTAAGGAAGTTTTCAGAACTAAGGAAGTTGTTCAGAACTAAGGAAGTGGTCCAGAACTAAGGAAGTTGTTCAGAACTAAGAAGTGGTCCAGAACTAAGGAAGTTGTCCAGAATTAAGGAAGTTGTTCAGAACTAAGGAAGTGGTCCAGAACAAGGAAGTGGTTCAGAACTAAGGAAGTGGTCCAGAACTAAGGAAGTTTGTTCAGAACTAAGGAAGTGGTCCAGAACTAAGGAAGTGGTTCAGAACTAGGAAGTTGTCCAGAACTAAGGAAGTTGTCCAGAACTAAGGAAGTTGTTCAGAACTAAGGAAGTGGTTCAGAACTAAGGAAGGGTCCGAGAATGTCAGAACTAAGGAAGGGGTCAGAACTAAGGAAGTTGTCAGAACTAAGGAAGTTGTCCAGAACTAAGGAGGGGCCAGAACTAAGGAAGTTGTCAGAACTAAGGAAGGGTCCAGAACTAAGGAAGGGGTCCAGAACTAAGGAAGTTTGCCAGAACTAAGGGGGGGTCCAGAACTAAGGAAGTTGTTCAGAACTAAGGAAGTGGTCAGAACTAAGGAAGTTGTTCAGAACTAAGGAAGTTGTCCAGAAATAAGGAAGTTGTTCAGAACTAAGGAAGTGGTCCAGAAATAAGGAAGTTGTTCAGAACTAGAAGTTGTCCAGAACTAAGGAGTTGTCCAGACTAGGAAGTTGTTCAGAACTAAGGAAGTGGTCCAGAACTAAGGAAGTTGTTCAGAACTAAGGAAGTGGTCCAGAACTAAGGAAGTTGTCAGAACTAAGGAAGTGGTCCAGAACTAAGGAAGTGGTCCAGAACTAAGGAAGGGTTCCAGAACTAAGGAAGGGGTCCAGAAATAAGGAAGTTGTTCAGAACTAAGGAAGTGGTCCAGAACTAAGGAAGTTGTTCAAAGGAAGTGGTCCAGAACTAAGGAAGTGGTCCAGAACTAAGGAAGGGGTCCAGAACTAAGGAAGTGTCAGAACTAAGGAAGTGGTCAACAAGAAGTGTCCAGAACTAAGGGAGTGGTCCAGAACTAAGGAAGTTGTTCAGAACTAAGGAAGTGGTCCAGAACGGAAGGAATGTTCAGAACTAAGGAAGTGGTCCAGAACTAAGGAAGTGGTCCAGAACTAAGGAAGGGTCCAGAACTAAGGAAGGGGTCCAGAACTAAGGAAGTGGTCCAGAACTAAGGACGTTGTTCAGAACTAAGGAAGTTGTCCAGAACTAAGGAAGTGGTCCAGAACTAAGGAAGTGGTCCAGAACTAAGGAAGTGGTTCAGAACTAAGGAAGGGTCCAGAACTAAGGAAAGTGTTCCAGAACTAAAGGAAGGGGTGGTCCAGAACTAAGGAAGTTGTTCAGAACTAAGGAAGTGGTCCAGAACTAAGGAAGGGGTCCAGAACTAAGGAAGTGGTCCAGAACTAAGGAAGTGGTCCGTATTTGGTCTTGTTGATAGCAGTAGAAATAGGCTGGCAACATACAGTTTTTATGAATACTGTTGTCATTTTGGGTTTCACTTTCCAAAGACCAAATCCTGTGAAGTTTTATTGTAAAAAATTCTCATATCTTTCTAATAACGTACATGGCTACATGACATTAAAGATTGATTTATTGGAAAAATGAACAAAAACATTTCAATAATCATAGGTTATGAGTAAATTATTCTTAACTTTTTTTTTTTTAGCTCTGATAGGGTTTTCACTAGGTAAAGCCATATTGTTTAAACTGCAAAAAAAATGATAATGTTTGTTTTCTGTAAAGAAAAAAATACAGTTTTGTTAAGCTATGTGTCTAAACCCTTCTCACCAACTGTATCCTAACGTGTAGACAAGTGTATATGCAGAGAAAAGACAAGGAGAAATATGAATATGATGAAGCCATTGTAATGATGTCTGTGTACTACTACTTMTACTGTATGTTTATACTATGTGTGTGTCTTTCTATCGTGACACCATGTTGTTGCTTCATATAGACCCTGTTTAATAAGTGTCTTTCAATCTTATGTGCACAAACTCTAACTAGGCTCTAATAGTTGTGACATATGCCCGCCCCAAAAAATACTTAACACATTCCTTTCACATCTCCAGCATACAAAACTAAAAGGGACATAGGGGGGWAATTACACCAAACACCACAATACTAAAGATGGCCTACGGCTAGAAGTCTCCCGGCAACAGACTCTGTTTACTAAATCCAGAAGTTTGGGTTGTTGTAGATTCTCAGCTCTGTGGATGGCCTGTGTCGACCACATACAGTTTGTTGATGACAAACTGAATTATTAGGGTTCTGGCATTGCTCTCGGATGTAGTGCTACATGTCATATTAGAACATGTGTCTGTGTATCTATCTCCATCATGTAACTCCATCATGTACTTTCATTCAGCTCCTAAAAAATGTCCAAAGATAAAGAATAATTTTCGAACTCAGTCCATAAATTTATATCTAATGCTGTAAAATGTATTCCTATAACACGTGGCCCTAGAACATCCTACTCCTATAACACCTGGCCCTATTACATCCTACTTCTATAACACCTGGCCCTAGAACATCCTACTCCTATAACACCTGGCCCTATAACATCCTACT
>NC_036846.1:23689609-23691749 GCF_002910315.2 Salvelinus sp. IW2-2015
CAAGGATGAACCAGACTTGTGGTGGTCCACTATTTTTTTCTGGGGTCTTGGCTGATTTCTTTAGATTTTCCCATGACGTCAAGCAAAGAGGCACTGAGTTTGAAGGTAGGCCTTGAAATACATCCACAGGTACACCTCCAATTGACTCAAATTATGTCAATTAGCCTATCAGAAGCTTCTAAAGCCATGACATAATTTTCTGGAATTTTCCAAGCTGTTTAAAGACACAGTCAACTTAGTGTATGTGAACTTCTGACCCACTGGAATTGTGATGCAGTGAATTTTAAGTGAAATAATCTGTCTGTAAACAATTATTGAAAAAATGACTTATGTCATGCACAAAGTAGATGTCCTAACCAACTTGCCAAAACCATAGTTTGTTAACAAGAAATTTGTGGAGTGGTTGAAAAATMAGTTTTAATGACTCCAACCTAAGTGTTTGTAATCTTCCGACTTGAACTGTATATCATTCATATTCAACAACACTTATGTTAACCACAAACTGGGCAAACTATATGTATGCATTGAGTTTCTAATTGTTTTCTCCTATATCCTAAACTACATAATACACATCACAGAGATATTGTGCCATTGCCAAGTAAAGTCCAGACAGGATATGTTGCCATGCAGATTTGCTCTCCTTATTACAGACCATTTGAACAATATGTTTCCATTTTGGTCAAAGAAGCTGTTGAGGTTTTTGTCTTCCTCCCAATACCTGTAGTTCAGATATACTTCCTCCACATATACTGTTGGGGACATACTATATGCAGTAACCATGAAATCAAACATCTGTGTATATTATTGTCCTCTAAGATAATAGCATGTATTCCAATCAGCATACAGATCACACTTAAATATTATGTCCCAGTTGTAAACATACTCTTGTAATTACAGTAATGTATGGAACATGTATGAGTGGTTCAAATTTGGCTTTACAGTTATAATGCATATTTCTCTATGCCTTGTTGCAGCATATTAGTGAATTTGATGGTTGGGTGATTGTCCCTGGCTGGGATAGGGGCATAAATATGTGTCCAAACTCCAACTTGGAGACTCACACTTTCCTCCTGTAATTGTTTAGAGTAGGGCAACCAGACCTGCCCTCTCATGTGATGATGCAAATTCATTTCATGACAAAAAACAGTTTACAGAAGGTGGCTTTAACCCTACCATTTACTGAGACTTTTTATAAACCCATCAGAATGATATAATTCATCAACAATCGACACTTACTGTATGTTAACCCCAAACTGGGAAACAACAGGTATGCATTGCTAATTAACATGCTGCTTCTAATGGCGGTGGCCTACAAGTTTCTCCTATATCCTGAACTACATAACACGCACCACAGAGATAGTGTGCATCAAGTAAAGTCCAGACAGGATATGTTGCCATGCAGATTTGCTCTCCTTATTACAGACCATTTGAACAATATGTTTCCATTTTTGGTCAAAGAAGCTGTTAAGGTTTTTTGTTGTCTTCATCCAATACCTGTAGTTCAGATAACATATATGTTCTCTCCACATATTCTGCCGGGGACGTACTATATGCAGTAAATCAAAACATCATGTGTATATTGTATGATAGCATGTATTCAAGAGCATAAGCTCATAACTTTGCCCCCAGTTGTAAACATACTCTTGTAATTACGGCGATGTATGGAACATGTATGAATGATTCCAACATGGCTTTGCAATTATAATGCATATTTCTCTATGTCTTGCTGCTGCATAATTAGTGAATATGATGGTTGGGTGATGTGTCCCTGGCTGGGATAGGGGCATAAATCTGTGTCCAAACTTCAACTGGGATACTCACACTTTCCCCTGTAATTGTTTAGAGTAGGGTTTGTCAAACAGGAAAAATAGCCATATTTCATCTGTCTATTATCCTCTCTCTCTTTCTCTCTCTATCCCCCCTCTCTCTCTCTTCTCTCTCTTCTCTCTCTCTCCTCTCTCTCCTCTCTCTTCTCTCTCTACTCTCTCTTTCCTCTCTCTCATCCTCCTCTGCTCCTCTCTTTCCCTCTCTCTCTCTCCTCTCTCTTCCTCTCTCCTCTGACCTCTCTCTTGACATATATTCTCAAGGACCACAGCATGATGTGAAACTGCCTTTTTGCAAGGGCTATTATCATTTAATT
>NC_036846.1:23695382-23715199 GCF_002910315.2 Salvelinus sp. IW2-2015
ATTGTTAAACAGGAAAAACAGCCATATTTTCTTCTGTCTATTATTCTCTCTCTCTCTCTCTCTCTCATCCTGCTCTCTCTCTCTCTCTCTGCTTTCTTCTCTCTCTCTCTCTCTCTTCTCTCTCTCTCTCTCTCTCTCTCCATTTCACATAGATGAGTACATCTGTCACAAACAATACTTGTTCTGGTAATGTTTACTAGATATTTTGTTATTTTGGTTGCATTAAACATGTATTGATGTTATTTGGACCTATACTATTAGCAAGGCCAAGAACACAAGGCTCATAAAGCTCTCAGATAGCGTGATTTAATAATGTAGATATGTGTCCTCTGGTATTACACAAGAACATTCCTATTTTTGACTGATTTGAAATGGAATTGAGCCCAGCCCTGGTGAAATGTTTGATTACTTTAATTTAACTTGAAAAGGTGGAAAAGCTACAGAATTATAACTTTTCTCCAGTATATTACTTTGGACTTTGACAGTAGTCTTTGGATTATGGTTCAGGATTACTCCTTCAGAATTGAAGGAAAAGACTAATTACATCAGGTTTTAGAGGTAATCAAAGGTCTGATATTGCATTATTAAGTCAGTTTCTGTTGTCATGGAGAGACATACTATTCTGTTGTCATGGAAAACTTTAAATGTAACGCCTACATTCCATCATAACTTTCATGGGTATATTTTAAAGCCTCAGAAACACATACTTTGTCCAAAGATGGAATGACTGTTTTACCTGACATCATGTTCATGTCAAAACGATCAACATGGGTATGGTGATATTTCAAAAATAAGTGATTATTATATGATATATACATTAAAATGTAAAAAGATATATATAATAATAATACAATAAAATGTATAATTAGTCTGAGAAAGATGTTTACTTCTTCAAATACATTTTTTTCACGCAATGATATGGGGAGATTTCTAGTGTGGTCAGGGTTTAAGATTAGATCACACATCCTGTTTCAGATTAAACCTGTCAAATAGTTCACTCCGTTCAACTGAATTGTCTGTCAAACGGTAGAAGTTATTGAGATTGATGTATGACTTTTATTTGAACAACTGGATTGCTGTAACATCTCTGGCATGTTGCTTAACACCTTGAAGCTATTTTCTTAACTCATAACTAGCCACGTTGTTGTCCTGCCGAAAAGAGGTGTGAAACAAAGCACTATGCACAGGAAGAATCCCACCATCAGTGGGCATGCAGTCCAGTCTTGTGAAAATGGCCACTGCCTGCTAGTGCTATGGCACCCTATTCCTGGTCAAAATTAGGCTCTACACTCTTAGTAAAAAGGATTCAAAAGGTTCTTTGCTGTCCCCGTAGGAGAACACTTTTTGGTTCCAGGTAGAACCCTCTGTGAAATGGGTTCTACATGGAACTCTAAAGAGTTTTACCTGAACAAAAGGTTCTACCTGGAACTATAAAAGGTTCTTCAAAGGGTTCTCCTATGGGGACAGACGTTAAAACCCTTTTGGTTCTAGGTTGCACCTTTTCTTCTGAGCGTGTATAGGGAATAGTGTGCCTTTTCAGCCATATATTCCGTTGTAATACGATCTGCTGACTGAGAATGTACAACTAACACTAGTGTGAAAGGGTAAACTTAACGCTAAACCTTGAAATACATTCCAATGTTTTGATATTTGCAATAAAATATATTTTGATCGTTCCCTATGGAGAGAAATTGTTGTGGATCAATCATTGTGCAGCCTTTATTTTAGAACATTCTCCATGTGGCTCACTGTTGCTGTACTTTCAATGTGACTGGGCATCGATGTTATAAAAAGGGAAATAAAATGCTGTTCATTATGTCCGTTTGAGGATTTTCGTAAATAATAAAATTGAGAATGTAAAATATGAGTTATTATAATATTTGTTTCCTTATCTGCATGTTCATATTGTGCCCATTCATTCAGTTATAATTGGCTCATTCATCCCCATCCACTTCCCCCCGTAACTATTCCCCAGGTCGTTGCCTGCCAAAATGAGAACGTGTCTCAGTCAACTTACCTGGTAAAAAACGGTAAAAAAACAATAAAATAAAAAAAATATAAATCTATTGGAACCAAAGCAGCGTAGACTTGTCTCATCAATGGAACTGAGTCATCATACATTTGGGAAATTAAAATGCATAACAAATAAAACATTTGATTTTAAAAAAAAGAGTTAAATTGTTCTTGGATGATTTTGAAGATTCTTCTCATTATGAGCGAACAGTATTTGTAATGTACTGTAGATGTGTTTTACTCATTTCTATCCAGCTGTATAGTGTTTTACTCATTTCTATCCAGCTGTATAGTGTATCTTCTACCTATTTACTGGCCGCCTATCCTCCCCTGCTTACAGTCTGATGTAGAAGGTACTTTATCAGTCGAAGAGAGATTTAAAGGAGAGATTCAGAGAGATTTGTACAGTATTKATGTAATGTTCTTCCAGTATTTTACCTTCCATTCAGATATAAATATATATTTCCACACTATGAGGTTGTAATAATACTGTGAAAATTATGATAATGCCCTTTTAGTGTAAGAGCTGTTTGAAAAGACTGTCTGATATTTCAGCCTGTTTTGGTGGGATGGAGTTCTGGCCTGCCTGGTGACGCCATCAAGGCGGCAAATAAGAGAGTTCCATCCCTCTTCCATCCCCATCCCTCTCTCCCTCTCTGCCAATAACAGCCTGTTTTCAGTTTTCCCCTCCCCACTCAGACCACTCCCACACAGTCCTAGAAAAATGATTGCTTGAGAAATTGCTATTTGCTAAGAAGCTATATTATTGTTAATTCTTTTTAACCATTTTAATTGAAAACAATCACAGTAAGGTACTTAATTGTTACCCAGAAATMATTTGATAGTCAGATAAGGTGCTGCAATAATGAAATGTTAATATGGAGATTAATTAAACCAGAGCCAGATCCTTTTAATTTAATTTCCAATAGTTACTCATGAAAATAAGATCATACTCATAATACTCTCTATATAAGACTAAAATATAAAATCCCTGTAATGTGATGGAATAGAAGCTGTGAAGTTTAACATCTAGCTAATCCAGCATTAGAAAACTATACATGGATTAGTGTCTGTATTGCGTAATATATATATATATTTTTTTTAAGACTTCTTTGTTTTACAGCTTTGAATGACGGACAGTTGAAAGTGGCTTAATGAATTAATTTCTCATAGTAAAGGCATTAGCATAGTAATTTGTTTGAGCCTTCATATTTCATCAAAATAAATAAGAAATCCTTAGGCCTATTTTCTTGCAGGAAAACAACAATAGTGGTATAGAGAGAGGTTGCTGTACTGTCACTACCTCCTCCAGACATAACCCGAACCCCCGGAAAAATCCATAGCCCACTATAGTGCAGGCAGCAGATGTTCTTTTCACTGGTGTAATGGACTGACAGAAAGACATACAGAAAAGTTGATATGTCTGTAATACTACTGTTAAAYAAGCATAGGGTCGGTTTTCCAACTCCAGATMAGGCCTACTCCCGGACTYAAAAGCATGACGCTCAATGGAGAATCTCCATTGAACATTTCAAAAACAAACAAGAAACCAGTAAAAACATCCGTTTCAAGTAAAAAACACAGAAATTCTCAACCACCATCCAGTAAAAGACATCTTCTGGCACACCATCTTGAATGCCTGCTACCTCAAATCAAATCAACGTTTATTTGTCACGTGCATTGAATACAACAGATGTAGTAGACCTTACAGTGAAATGCTTACTTACAGGCTCTAACCAATAGTGCAAAAAATGTATATGGTGCAACCATAAGGTAAGGTAAAGAAATAAAACAGTAAAAAGACAGGCTACATAACAGTAGCGAGGCTATAAAAGTAGCAAGGTACATACAGACACCGGTTAGTCAGGCTGATTGAGGTAGTATGTACATGTAGATATGGTTAAAGTGTCTATGCATACATGATGAACAGAGAGTAGCAGTAGCGTAAAAGAGGGGGGTTGGCGGGTGGTGGGTGTGGGTGGGACACAATGCAGATAGCCCGGGTAGCCAATGTGCGGGAGCACTGGTTGGTCGGGCTAATTGAGGTAGTATGTACATGAATGTGTAGTTAAAGTGACTATGCATATATGATCAACAGAGAGTAGCAGTAGCGTAAAAGAGGGTTTGGCGGGTGGTGGGTGGGACACAAATGCAGATAGCCCGGTTAGCCAATGTGCGGGAGCACTGGTTGTCGGGCTAATTGAGGTAGTATGTACATGAATGTGTAGTTAAAGTGACTATGCATATATGATGACAGAGAGTAGCAGTAGCGTAAAAGAGGGGTTGGCGGGTGGTGGGTGGGACACAATGCAGATAGCCCGTGTTAGCCAATGTGCGGGAGCACTGGTTGGTCGGGCTAATTGAGGTAGTATGTACATGAATGTGTAGTTAAAGTGACTATGCATATTGATCAACAGAGAGCAGCAGCACCTGAGTACTGATTGATGTAGACCACCTGGTACATTAAATTCATTCAAATGTTTACACAAAATAAACTAAATGAATATCTATCTAACCCCCAAAAGCTATTTAGAATGTATAAACGTCATTCTGTTTTTCTTCCAATCATATTACTGGAATCAATTATTTTTAATCTTAGGAGCAGAGCATTTATGTTTGGAAGGGTTGAGGAGGCTGGCGGCTGGGAGTTATATTTCAATTCAGTGAAGAAAATATGTTTTTCCCCCTCACATCTATCCTTTATCATGATTAGTAGCTAGTGGAAAAATGGAGAACAGGGTGAGGGTCGTCTCGTGGGGCTATCCTTCCAAATCTTGTCTTGTGAAGAGCATGGCGTTCAAGGCTAAGCTTGGGGGTATTACATAACCAGAACTATCAGTGTTCAGTGGGGTGCAGGGTTGAGGTCAATTCAGAAATTAAACCAAAATCCAATTCCAAATGTTCCGAATTAAAAAGCATTGAAGATATTTAGAATTGGAATTCCAATTCCAGAATTGGCTGGAATTGACCTGGAATAGACCTCACCCCGGTGGGTTGTGGTAAATATGGTGGGAGGGTCATGTTTGAGCAAACAATTGATGTACTGTGATTGACAGCTGTCTCTGCTTTCTACTGTTTCCTCAAATATTTTATGCAGAGAAATCAGGCATTTTGACTTCTACCTAAGTGAGAACATAACATCTGCGAATACCTTGAAATGAAAGGTGCTCAATCAATTAAAGAACAAACCAAATGACAATCCATCTAGACTGGAGAACCAACCCAATGCAATCCATCTAGACTGGAGAACCAACCAAATGCCAATCCATCTGGACTGGAGAACCAACCCAATGCCAATCCATCTGGCTGGAGAACCAACCCAATGCCAATCCATCTGGACTGGAGAACCAACCCAATGCCAATCCATCTAGACTGGAGACCAACCAAATGCCAATCCATCTGGACTGGAGAACCAACCCAATGCCAATCCATCTGGACTGGAGAACCAACCCAATCAATCCATCTGGCCTGGAGAACCAACCCAATGCAATCCATCTGGCCTGGAGAACCAACCAATGCCAATCCATTAGACTGGAGACCAACCAATGCCAATCCATCTGACTGGGAACAACCCAATGCAATCCATCTAGACTGGAGAACCAACCAATGCCAATCCATCTGGACTGGGAACCAACAATGCCAATCCATCTGGCTGGAGACCAACCCAATGCCAATCCATCTGGACTGGAGAACCAACCAAATGCCAATCCATTAGACTGGAGAACAAACCAATGCCAATCCATCTGGACTGGAGAACCAACCCAATGCCAATCCATCTGGACTGGAGAACCAACCCAATCCAATCCATCTGGCCTGGAGAACCAACCCAATGTCAATCCATCTGGACTGGAGAACCACCCAATGCCAATCCATCTAACTGGAGAACCACCCATGCCAATCCATCTGGACTGGAGACCAACCAATGCCAATCCATCTGACTGGAGAACCAACCAATGCCAATCCATCTAGGCTGGAGAACCAACCCAATGCAATCCATCTAGACTGGAGAACCAACCCAATGCAATCCATCTGGACTGGAGAACCAACCCAATGCCAATCCATCTAACTGGAGAACCAACCCAATGCCAAATCCATCTGGACTGGAGAACCAACCCAATGCCAATCCATCTAGACTGGAACCACCCAATGCCATCCATCTGGACTGGAGAACCAACCAAATGCCATCCATCTGGACTGGAGACCAACCCAATGCCTATCCATCGGACTGGGAACCAACCCAATGCCAATCCATCTAGACTGGAGAACCAACCCAATGCCATCCATCTAGACTGGAGAACCAACCCAATGCCATCCATCTGGCTGGGAACGAAACAATCCAATGCCAATCCATCTGGCCTGGAGAACCAACCCAATGCCAATCCATCTAGACTGGAGAACCAACCCAAATGCCAATCCATCTGGACTGGAGAACCAACCAATGCCAATCCATCTGGCCTGGAGAACCAACCCAATGCCATCCATCTAGACTGGAGAACCAACCCAATGCCAATCCATCTGGACTGGAGAACCAAACAATGCCAATCCATCTGGACTGGAGAACCAACCCAATGCCAATCCATCTGGACTGGAGAACCAATCCAATGCCAATCCATCTGGACTGGAGAACCAACCCAATGCAATCCATTAGACTGGAGAACACCAATGCCAATCCATCTGGACTGGAAGAACCAACCCAATGTCAATCCATCTAGACTGGAGAACCAACCAATGCCAATCCATCTGGACTGGAGAACCAATCCAATGCAATCCATCTGGCCTGGAGAACCAACCCAATGCCAATCCATATAGACTGGAGAACAACCAATGCCAATCCATCTGACTGGAGAACCAACCCAATGCCAATCCATCTGGACTGAGAAACCAACCCACCAATCCATCTGGCCTGGAGAACCAACCCAATGTCAATCCATCTGGACTGGAGAACCAACCCAATGCCAATCCATCTAGACTGGAGAACCAACCCAATGCCAATCCATCTGGACTGGAGAACCAACCCAATGCCAATCCATCTAGACTGGAAACCAACCAAATGCCAATCCATCTGGACTGGAGAACCAACCCAATGCCATCCATCTAGACTGGAACCAACCCAATGCCAATCCATCTAGACTGGAGAACCAACCCAATGCCAATCCATCTATGGAGACCAACCAATCATCCATCAGACTGAGAACCAACCCAATGCCAATCCATCTAGACTGGAGAACCAACCCAATGCCATCCATCTGGACTGGAGAACCAACCCAATGCCATCCATCTAGTCTGGAGAACCAACCCAATGCCAATCCATCTAGACTGGAGAATTGGTCCTTCATAGATTCAGAGTAACTCATTTGGACGGCAGCAAATGGACGGGGGGGGGGGATCTAATTACTATCACCCTTCACTGTCAACACACCACGACTGACACACAGCCTCGTAATAGACTGATCAGCATTCATAGCTATGGCCATCACGATGACATGGAGGTAGGTAGCAAGCCTCTCCTGCTGACCTCGCTAGTGATGTTTACAGTACATGTCTGGACCTGGCCCTGTTCATCAGACATAAGACCTTGAGGGAATGATATCTGATTTACCCTGGCAGCTCATCTTTAACAAACAGTTTGATATCACGGCATCCACGTATATAAAGAGGTTCTCAAATTTAGTGAAGTCATTGATCAAATGTTATGTGGGCTTGGTTACTAGTTATCTTACAGAACAGTATTTCTAATACTCTCTGCAACACTAATATAAAGTGTTCAGTAGCTACGTAATGAAACCGATACAATGTTGATCAGACGTTATTAATTCAACATGTTTTTGTGTTTTTCCAAAAGGACATCGGTGTAGCAGATGGTAGATCAATGCATATGATACATATTCAGATGTCATGTTCTGTGATCTGAGCTCCTCGTTCAAACAGATGAATCCTTCATTACAACAATGATTCATTGTGGCATGGTGATTGACCTAGAAGATCAATTGAAAGACATCAACCCTGTTGTCCTCTAAGGGGGCTTTCACAGCAAATTGGTTAGGACAGTTTTTTTCTAAACTCTAGCACATTTTCCCCTTTAAGTCCAGCCCATTAAAACAACAATAGTAATTTATTAACATTCGATTGATGATGGCTGACAATGGAAGTACAATAGGAAACATAAGCATTTGTCATGACGGGAAGGATAGTTTTTTTTAAATTGAACCTTTATTTAACTAGGCAGTCAGTTAAGAACAAATTCCTATTTACTATGATGGCCCACCAAAAGGCCTCCTGTGGGGACAGGGGCCTGGGATTAAAAATACAATATAAAATTAGAAMAAAACACACATCACGACAAGAGAGACAACACCACACTACGTAAAGAGAGACCTAAGACAACAACATAGCATGGCAGCAAAACAACAACATGGTAGCAGCACAAAACATGACACAAACATTATTGGGCACAGACAACAGCACAAAGGGAAAGAAGGTAGAGACAACAATACAACACACAAAGCAGCCACAACAGTCAGAGTGTCCATGATTGAGTCCTCCTCCAATTTAGAGATTGACAGTTGCTTACATTGTTTTGATGTGCAGATTTGAGATCCTTTGTTTTTGACCAACGTGACAGATATAGGATACCCCAAACTAAATGACATTAGGGAGTGGCCAGGGGGAGCCTGTTCCATCCCTGCTAGGAATAGGAAGCTGCAAAATGAAAACATCCTGGAGCCCGCTGCTCAGAAGCACCAGAGAACGTAGAGGACAGCTGTCACCAGCCAAGTCCGAAGCCTCCTGATCTGGGCACTGAGACGGCTCTCGCTGGGCAGTGTCTGTCTTGGCTGAGGAAGATGAACGAGGAATTGACACCATGTCTAATCTCTAGTCACAGATGGTGATTCCCTAGAGGAAGTGTAACTGGCCTCACACAGACCCAATGTCCAAGACAACCTTTTAGTCTTCTATTTTCTTTTCCAACCTCCTCGCACGCGTCTGCCTTTGTTCATCAGACAGAGGAGGAACTGTTCCATTCTGGAAACATCAGACACAGGAACTGTTCCATTCTGGAAACATCAGACAAGGAACTGTTCCATTCTGGAAATCAGACAAGGAACTGTTCCATTCTGGAAACACAACAGACAAGGAACTGTTCCATTCTGGAAACATCAGACAGGAAGGACTGTTCCATTCTGGAAACATCAGACAAGGAACTGTTCCATTCTGGAAACATCAGACAGGAGGAACTGTTCCATTCTGGAAACATCAGACAGGAGGAACTGTTCCATTCTGGAAACATCAGACACCAGGAACTGTTCCATTCTGGAAACATCAGACAGGAGGAACTGTTCCATTCTGGAAACATCAGACAGGAGGAATGTTCCATTCTGGAAACATCAGACAGAACTGTTCCATTCTGGAAACATCAGACAGGAGGAACTGTTCCATTCTGGAAACATCAGACACAGAGACTGTTCCATTCTGAAACATCAGACAAGGACTACTTCATTCTGAAACATCAGACAGGAGGAACTGTTCCATTCTGGAAACATCAGACAGGAAACTGTTCCATTCTGGAAACATCAGACACAGGAACTGTTCATTCTGGAACATCAGACAGGAGGAACTGTTCCATTCTGGAAACATCAGACACCAGGAACTGTTCCATTCTGGAAACATCAGACACCAGGAACTGTTCCATTCTGGAAACATCAGACAAGGAACTGTTCATTCTGAAAACATCAGACAGGAGGAACTGTTCCATTCTGGAAACATCAGACAGGAGAACTGTTCCATTCTGGAAACATCAGACAGGAGGACTGTTCCATTCTGGAAACATCAGACACCAGGAACTGTTCCATTCTGGAAACATCAGACGGAAGGAACTGTTCCATTCTGGAAACTTCAGACAGGAGGAACTGTTCATTCTCAGGCGAAACATCAGACAAGGAAGTTCATCTGCCGGACTAAACATCAGACAGGAGGAACTGTTCCATTCTGGAAACATCAGACACCAGGAACTGTTCATTCTGGAAACATAGACAGAGGAGTCATTCTGGAAAACAGACAGGAGGAACTGTTCCATTCTGGAAACATCAGACAGGAGGAACTGTTCATTCTGGAAACATCAGACACGGAAACTGTTCCATTCTGGAAACCAGACAGGAGGAACTGTTCCATTCTGGAAACATCAAACAGGAGGAACTGTTCCATTCTGGAAACATCAAGACAGGAGGAACTGTTCCATTCTGGAAACATCAGACACAGGAACTGTTCCATTCTGGAAACATCAGACAGGAGAATGTCATTCTGAACAGTCAGACTAGGATAACTGTTCCATTCTGGAAACAGTCCAGGTACAAGAGAACTGTTACATTCTGGAATTACATCACATGCAGAATCTGTTCGTCCAGGTTTCTAGCGAGAACATCAGAAGGAGGAACTGTTCAATCTTCCATTCTGGAAACATCAGACACGAGGAACTGTTCCATTCTGGAACGATCAGCACAGGAGGAACTGTTCCATTCTGGAAACATCAGACAGGGGAAGGTGTACTGTTCCATTCTGGAAACATCAGACACAGGAACTGTTCCATTCTGGAAACATCAGACAGGAGAACTGTTCCATTCTGGAAACATCAGACACCAGGAACTGTTCCATTCTGGAAACATCAGACACCAGGAACTGTTCCATTCTGGAAACATCAGAGAGGGAACTGTTCCATTCTGGAAACATCAGACACAGGAACTGTTCCATTCTGGAAACATCAGACAGAAGGAACTGTTCCATTCTGGAAAACATCAGACACGGAGGAACTGTTCCATTCTGGAAACATCAGACACGGAACTGTTCCATTCTGGAAACATCAGACACCAGGAACTGTTCCATTCTGGAAACATCAGACCAGGAGGAACTGTTCCATTGGAAACATCAGACAGGAGGAACTGTTCCATTCTGGAAACATCAGAACCAGGAACTGTTCCATTCTGGAAACATCAGAACAGGAGGAACTGTTCCATTCTGGAAACATCAGACACCAGGAACTGTTCCATTCTGGAAACATCAGACAGGCAGAACTGTTCCATTTGAAACATCAGACACGCAGGAGGAACTGTTCCATTCTGGAAACATCAGACAGGAGGAACTGTTCCATTCTGGAAACATCAGACACCAGAGAACTGTTCCATTCTGGAAACATCAGACAAGGAACTGTTCCATTCTGGAAACATCAGACAGGAGGAACTGTTCCATTCTGGAAACATCAGCATGTTCTTAGAACAGTATGAAAGAACAGGCTGTGCTTCCATCTAAACAAGCAGTGTTTTCTCCCACCTCCTCAGCTATGGCAGCAGGCCACAGAGGCAAGCTACATAAGCTGTTGTGGTAACACTTTACTTGACATCCAGTCATAACACCTCATAATATTCATCATAATATGGTCATAACACCCATGACCTACTTATTTACAGTACACCTCTTGTGACAGTGTTATTTCATGACAGGTTATGACACCTATATAAGTATCAAAACCCACATTTATTCAAACCTGTTACCACTGTTGTCTCATACAACAAATCACCATCATGATAACTGCTTAGTTTGAACGTATACGCTTACCACTCGTCTCATACTCACGATGACATGACTGAAAACATAGTGCACATTACATACATACATATGGAATACTTACAGCCAAGTAGTCAGGTCCAACATTAATGACACCATTTATAAAGATCAGCAAGAAGACTATCAAATAAATAACAAATACTGGGCTAGATTGTTCCAAAAAAATTGGGAAATTTTATTTATTTATACTAATACAATTGAAGAAAAATAAAGACATTTTGTAAAACAAATATTTTTTCTCAAAAAGATAGCGATCTTCCATCAAGACAATAACCCCAAGCACACATCAAAATACACACAAGAAATGTTAATCAACCACAAAATAAATTAACATTTTGCAATAGCCATCTCATTCTCCGGAACTTGAAGAGGGCCGTCCCTAAGCGCAGATGAAGGATATCAACGGTCTATGATCCCTCCCAACGTGTTCTCCAATCTGATACATTTTAGAAAAAAAGGCCCAGTGCCATTTACTCAATAGGTGAGGTATTGAAAACATTGAAGGGGAAAAATATACTTATTAAACAAAATGTATTTCTCTGAGCAATTGTATTAGTATAAAAATTTGTATTAATTTTTTTGTTTGCATCATTGGACAGGAAAATGCAATATAGCCCAGAACTTGTATGATTTATTTGAAAGTCTTTTTGGCTCATCTTTGGACCGGACTGTATACTGTACTTGGTTGGCAGGGCATCATATTCACCCAGTTAAGATAATATGGTCTTGTGCTGGTTGATGTGTGGGAGCTGTGATACAGAGGGTAGGCTACCACATCAAGTCCAAGACCTCACACCCACCATCTCTGTGTACATTACATAAATGCATTTAGTTACACAACGTCTTCATGCCATAGCCTGCAATGAATCACCATTTCCTGGCTGAGATACAGTCCCCAGTGAAATAACCCACTAAATCTAGACAGCAGACATACAATGCACCATATTAGTTTTATACCTTGATATGTTCAACCAAGACAAGTATACAAGACTGTTGTTTTAATATAAATATATATTATTACAGTTACAACAAAATGTGATACAGCACTGTGTGTAATTGCAAACTGTATGGAGAAACAGTCATGTAGAAACTCTACAGAAACAAACTATTTCATAATTGGGATTCACTGCCATCTGGTGCTTCAAGGAGAACACTAGTGTTTACCCCCTCACTAAGAGAGTAAATTATGTTTTTTCTCTCTCCTTAAGGGCACTCTAGCGCCCGCTTCCTTAAGGGCAACTCTAGGCCCGCTTCCTTAAGGGCAACTCTGGCCCGCTTCCCTTAAGGGCAACTCTAGACCGCTTCCCTTAAGGGCAACTCTAGACCGTTCCTTAGGCATCTAGCCCTTCCTGGCAACTCTAGACCTTCCTTAAGGGCAACTCTAAGGCCCTTCCCTTAAGGGCAACTCTAGACCGCTTCCCTTAAGGGCAACTCTAGCCCCTTCCCTTAAGGGCAATCTAGCCCTTCCTTAAGGCAACTCTAGCCCTCTTCCTTAAGGGCAATCAGACCGCTTCCTTAAGGCAACTCTAGACCGCTTCCCTTTGCAGAATCGTTGAATTATCTGTTCATTTTACATCTAAGATGGCACTCTTTCTAGAAATAAAAAAAGCAGTAGAAGAACATTGAGGATTTGACTTATGGAGAAATATCAGTTTACATGAATGATGTAGCTATTTATACAGACATCCTTCTGGTTGAATTTAAAAGGACCAAAAGTCAAGGATGTTGTATTGAACATATAAGAAGTCTTACAGCAGAGGGATAGGTAACATGCCTCCACAAAGTAGGGCCAATCATCCGCATAAATCAGTTTAAGAGTGAATCAAGAGACGTGTGTGTTTGATCTCACTCAGGAATCATTAGGTATATCCAAACAGTTTGACAGGCTGCCTCACTACCCCACTCAGGAATCATTAGGTAATCCAAACAGTTTGACTGTGCCTGCCTCGTACCCCACTCAGGAATCATTAGGTAATCCAAACAGTTTGGACTGTGCCTGCCCTCTACACTACCCAATGCAGGAATCATTAGGTAAGGTCGTTACAAAAGTTTGACTCGTGGCCTGCCTCAGTACCCCTCAGGAAATCATTAGGTAATCCAAACAGTTTGAACTGTGCCTGCCTCCTACCCCACTCAGGAATCATTAGGTAATCCAAACAGTTTGACTGTGCCTGACTCTCTATTGTTGTCGTACTTCCCTTCCTTGTCATCACATGCGTAGGCCAGCAKCGGTCTCTTAGGATGCCAGGCTACTGTGAACGTAGGAGACTCACACTGGACCTCCCACAGCTTCTCTCCTGCATAAACACAAAACAAAGAAGAGGATACTGAGGAAGGATGAAATCAAATTAAAGAGGACTTGATTCTTGCCAAGGACTATGTGGCATAGTGTGGGCTTGTTGTGTGGATCGTACATTCCACAGGGAGCAGAGGGGATTATTCTTGCACATCCAATTCTGGTTTCTTTATGTATCCACAGAAAGTTGTATTGACTTTCTTCAACTAACCTGTTTCAACCTCTGCTATGTCTATGAAGTGGTCCTCTGAGGCTGAAGCCAGCATCTTCCCATCATGGCTGAAACTCAATGTCCTCACTGGCCAGTCCAACCTGAAACACATTCATAAGACAATCAGACTCAACGTATGGATACATTGCAAAAGCATCCATGTCAAGTGATACAAATACTGATCATGTTTTGGATGCTTACACGGGCTACTTGGGTTAGCTGATGACGGTTTTGCAATTGCACCATTTGTTGTAGATATCTGTCCATATTTACTTGTTTTAATGTAGACTCACTCACCTGGAAAAACAGCGAACACAGACCAATTCTTCAACAGTCCACAGACTGACCAGGGCATCTGCACTTCCTGTGGCGGGGTCAAACTTGATGCAGTTGGAGGGATGGCCGTTGATCGACTAGATGGGCTTCAGCTCAGGGTAACTGAAAACAACATGTCAAAGTCAGGGAGCGCGTAACTTATGAATCTATCTATTACTTCAAGTCATATCAATTTTCATGTGCAGCAGCAATAGGCATAAGTTACATCACAGGACATAAGCAACACATTCTAATTTGGACAGGATTGTGAATACTTGAGTAACRGGGTGTGTGGGTAATGGCAACCTATTACCTAAATAATGCACTGGTTTATACCAGCACCATATGAGTCCTAGCCAAAAGTAGTGCACTATATAGGGAATAACCTCAGATGCCATTTTGGATGGAGCCAAGGTCTTACCTCAAGATGTTGATGCACCCGTTTCCATTGGTGAGAAAGAACATGTCGTTGTCATTATTCCACGAGATCTCGTTGACTTCAAACTTGAACTGCTCCTCAGCTCGTGACCGGTGTGATTTGACGTCGATGAAGGTAACCACGTCATCCTTGTTCCCAACGGCTATCGTTTGGCCGTCAGGACTCCAGCAGATATCGATGTTTTCCCCTAACAAACAAACAAAACAGATCAAGCACTGTTGTCAGCTCAGATCAGAAAGAACCGGATGTTACAGATGGCCGAAAATGAAAATGTACTGTAGAGTCAAAACTAAAGTACAAGACTGAAGGGTTGTTTTTGGCTGAAGACACAGCAGATGAATCATTTGCATCACTGTCCAAAACAAGGACTGAAACTGGAGGGTACCTTTAGTGTTAACAGTAGCCGTGCACTTTGTTGTTCTGACGTCCCAGATGCGTATGGTCTTGTCCCCTGATGCAGTGACAAACACGTCTGGGTTGGTAGGATGCCAACACAGCTGATCAACACTGTCTCCATGGCCTCTGTAGTTGTTCTCTTTCACYTGTAAGGGGTTGATATAGGCAAAAACAGCTAGCAATCAACAAGATGGCTAGCTGTGTGCTACGGGGGAGGTAGCTACCACTAAAAGTAACTGTAACTACTAAGTTAACTAGGCTAGCTGGATCCGCACAAAACATAGCATCTAGTTAGCTAGCTAGCATGTTCTTCCATGTTCGTCTGATCATAAAGTTAGCAAATGAATCGATATCTGCTAGATAACAAAGTGCGTGTATTATTTTGGGAGGCTGAATGTTACAAGATACCACTGGGGAGGTGTGTTGTTAACCTTGCACTAGCACGCGTGGTTCATTCATTCCATGTTTACTAGCGTCGATAGCATACTATCAAGCTAGCTAGCAATTTACCAAACGGTCYTTTYCCAAGACAAATACGCTTGCTGTTTWATCAAAAGATCCAGATGCCAACCTCCTGCCRTCGCAACTCTATRCTACTGAATTAACTTTAGCGGTATGCGCAGGGAATTCCCTGCTTTTGTTGTTATTTCTGAAACTCTCTTGCATCTCTTGATAATATCTGGACGCCATTTTGGAAGACGCTACCTACCACGTTACGACGCTACAGGGGGTGTTTGCTCTAGTGACAGTAATTTGTTATGTTTTTGGATTACCATGGCAAAATCGTGGATTATAAACGAATATGCCAYCATTGTCTAAAAAGTTCACTGGTTTTGATTAAACAGTGAAAATAAATACGAAATAGAGCCCCACAGTGGAGGCATCACAATACCCATAACACCTAGCGGTCAATCAGGGAAATGGTTCCAATCCACCTCTACAGTAGCTGGCAGAATGCACATATAATTGTTGCG
Source organism: Salvelinus sp. IW2-2015 (assembly GCF_002910315.2). Lineage (NCBI taxonomy): Eukaryota > Metazoa > Chordata > Actinopteri > Salmoniformes > Salmonidae > Salvelinus > Salvelinus sp. IW2-2015. The sequence continues at coordinate 23,711,642 of NC_036846.1, forward strand.
AACACCATTATACCAAAAAAGAAGAAGAAATGGTTCCAATCGTTTTTGCGCCATACATTTTTCCCATAGGGGATTTTAGAAACACTTAAAGCAAAGGGCTGTGTTTCGTGTAGGCTTACCCTGGTGTGATGTTTTGATAACCATGACAAGATTACTTTTAACAATATATTCGGCTCTATTTACTGTCAGATTTGAAGATGCTAATCAAAGTAGACATCTTGCAAATCTACAAATCCCTGCAAGCTCCTGCCCGTCATCCCTAGATGATGCTTTTGCTAACAGGTATTGTGTCAATTTAAAACAGTTCACAGAATTGACCATTTAAAGAAATGTAGACAATTTATTAATTACTACATTTAGCTAACATTAGGTAGTTAATCCAGAGATATTTACGTTTGAGTTGATTCGTCAGTCTCGTCCAGATCATCATGGCATTTGAAGTTCTTTATGATAGCCACACGAGTAGCTAATTAGCATTTCATTTTTGGGGGGTAAATACAAGCGAATATATTGATAAAAGTCACTTTGTCCTAGAGAGATTCACATGGTTATCAAAACGTCACGCCAGRGTAAACCTACACGAAACACAGCCYTTAAATATTATAATATTAGTCATATATTACACATAAAGATGGAGAAATAGATTAAAGTACAAGTCTTGTCATTTGAATAGTAATTTTATTTCAGACAAGTGATGAATGAACATCAATGTAAATGTTAAAAAAAAATAACATAACACTTAAAATCCCAAACACACACAAAATCAAGATTCACACAAAATCAGTCCAGTTATTTCCTTTTCCATCAGCTGCTTGCCTGATAAAGATGAAATTGAGAAAATGGTGATCGGTTTAAGACRTAGTAAATCATTGCGTCTGGAAAACAAGATTTCCTTTCATTTTGATGAAAGAAGGCTTCATAGAAATGACTTACAATAGAGTCAATACTCTCAATGTTGKTTCTATGTTTTTAAGAAACATTTACAATGTCATGATGGGTGTGAGAATGAATGTCCTATGAGCCTTCAAATGTATTTATTTCTTAGATTAAGTTGCTGTATCAGTTAAATTTGCATACTGTTTAATCCAGTTGTTTTAGKTTGTACTAGATATCTGAAAGCATTACCTACTAACATAATACAGGTGGGGAATACACACAGGACRAAATCAGGTTACAGCAGTAATGAAACAATAGGAGTATACCAGCAAATATGAACAAAGCACCTTATACAGCTTGGGAATGTAGGTGGAAGACATTTACAAATGTTGTSCCATTGCATGAAGATGAWACTATATCATGTTTTTCCCTTTAAATACAATTTAGGATAGTCAAGAGGCAAGTGTGTCTAATACGAGGTAGACTGAATACACAAGCACCTAATTCCTCAAGGATGGTAGGCTACTTTGATTGAAACACGTGCATGGCTTTCATTTGCATCCCTACGCTGTATTTGCATTGATTACACATTAAAGATAGATAGTTCACAAACTGAAACAGAGCTCCAGTTTTGAAATAGCAAAAGTGCCTTAATAATGTGCAATATCCGTATCCTATTTGCTTAGGATGACCCAGATCTTAAACATTGTTCTTTATCGATGTTTAGGTGGTGCTTCTGCTGCGAAAAGTAAGCAGTGACTTTACTGAAAGTCTTACGGTAGGATAGTGTCTTCTTTAGGTTCAGGAAGAGCAAGGAAGAAGCAGAACTAGAATCAAATAAGTTTGTGCCATATATTAGAAGTATCATTCAACTCCTGTTAGAGAGAGAGAGACATAGAGACAGACAGAGAAAGAGAGACAGACAGAGAAAGAGAGACATAGAGACAGAAAGAGAGACATAGAGACATAGAGGCAGACAGAAAGAGAGACATAGAGACAGACAGAGACATAGAGAGAGAAAGAGAGACATAGGGACAGACAGAAAGAGAAAGAGAGACAGACAGAGAAAGAAAGAGAGACAGACAGACAGACAGAGAAAGAGAGAGACTGGTTAAATAAAAAGGTTGTATTCTAAAACAGTGCATTAGATGATGACACAAAGCCACATCAGATCGAGAGAGTTTGTGCATAAAATAAAATAACCTAAAGCTTTTCTAATTAAATGTCTCTAACTGCAGATAACTGAGATTCTGTGCAAATTGTGCAGGGACCTCTGGAGCCGACCTTCAACACTCTGCATCCGTGTTCCCGTTCCCGCTGAGTGGGTTGGGCACTGCGGAGAGGCTGGGAGAGAGTGTGACATGCGTGTCCGACTCCACAGTCAGGCCCGGGTTAAGATGGCTGATTCCGTTGGGCTGTGGTGCCCATTTCTCTGGCTTCTGCTTCTCAGGCTCCTCCCCACTGTTGGAACACACAACAAGGGTGAGCAAATCCTCCTTCAACAGTCCTTCACATTTTCCTACATGTATTTTGCACCAACAAAGTCTTTGAACTAATCGTTTTTTTTTTTAAATAAGCAAATTGCCCACTTTGATTCTTATGGTAAAAAACACACAAATAAATGTTTTATTGTCACACACCGAATAGGTGCAGTGAAATGTTTTGTTTTACAGGGTCAGCCATAGTAGTAGGGCGCCCCTGGAGCAAATGAGGGTTAAGTGCCTTGCTCAAGGGCACATTGACAGATTCTTCACCATGTCGGCTCAGGTATTCAAACCAGCGACCTTTCGGTTACTGACCCAACGTAGTTGTGCCTATCATATCTGGGCCAATTTAGCTGAAATAATTAACATGAGGATGGTCACCATAATAGATGTACATTACCTGACAATGCATCCATTGGTGACCGGTGCCTCAGAGTAGACCTCTTTCTCAGACAAAGAAGTACGGGACCTCCTGTCCAGCCAGGACCCTGCTTGGGGCTCTTGGCAAGAGTCTGACCTGCGCCTGGCTGCTACGGCTGGGCCGGGGCCCCTTCCGCTGGGGGAGGCTGGCTCTCTGGGGCTCTGCCCAGGCCCTGGCCCTGTAGGCCCCTCTGGCTCTTTGCCAGAGCTGTCGGAGCTGTGGGAACTCTGGCTGTGCCTCCCGTTCAGGCTGTCAGAGGACGAAACCTTGCTTATTTGTCCGTCCCTGCTCTCATCTGAGGGAGCGAGACAAAGGGGTTAGTAGGGACATGATGTAAGAGAACAGCATGTTCACTCTCTCTGTGGGTTATTATCTCCAGTAGATTACTATATGATCTAAGAGCATAAACAATCACATATTTGATGGGAATTTCACAAAGTAAACAGTAATGCAAGCTTTTACTAGCCACACTGTAGGCCTAACATCTAACCATCCAGTACACTGTAGGCCTAACATCTAACCATCCAGTACACTGTAGGCCTAACATAATGACGTGACAACCATGTAGGCTGTGTGTAGCGGTTAGCGGTCATGATATGAAGTTTTGGCTGGAAAGGTTTTTCGCCTGGTCACAGACATTATGTGTTGTGCACCGAAGTCCACAAGCGAAGGGAAATAGGTGAGAGGAGGAGAGCGCGTAGATAGTGCGAGAAGGAATTATGTATACAAATGGAGAACTGATCATGCTGTTATTATGTGGGTTGCTATGAAAGTGAC
>NC_036846.1:23719696-23796679 GCF_002910315.2 Salvelinus sp. IW2-2015
TCACCATAGCTACTAGAACTAACACGTTAGTAAACCCGCTACAATCATGCAGTACAGTGTACAGTCAGCAGCAAGCAGTTTAGCAGATACACCGGGGGGCCCCGGTGGCAATAAATTAATGAAATCAAAAGCTTACCTTGACTTGGAATAGTTCCAGTGTTAGATAGCCAGATAGCTAACATAGCATCCCTCTCTGTTTGAGATGGGTGTTTGAGTAGGCTAAACTAGCTAGCTGCATTCGATGCTAGCTAAGTAAGTGAAAGTGAAAAAAATATACTACGAAATATAGCTAGCTCTCTCTCTTGCTCCTTAATTTTTGGAAGGAATTAATTTGTTCAAAACTGTTGTCTTTCTCTCTCTCTGAGTCAACTAGTCACCACATTTTATGCACTGCAGTGCTAGCTAGCTGTATCTTATGCTTTCAGTACTAAATTAATTMTCTGATCCTTTGATWKGGTGGACAACATGTCAGTTCATGCTGCAAGAGCTCCTATARGTTGGAGGACGTCCTCCGGAAGTTGTCCTAATTACTRTGTAYGTCTATGGAAGGGGGTGAGAACCACGAGCCTCCTAGATTTTKTATTGAAGTCAATGTACCCAGAGGAGGATGGAAGCTAGCTGTCCTCCGGCTACACCATGGTGCTACCCTACAGARTGYTGTTGAGGCTACTGTAGACATTCTTTGCAAAACAGTGTGTTTTAATCARTTCMTTGGTGACRTGAATATATTTAGTATARTTTTATCTTTGTTTCACTATTTAGATTTTTATGAAATTCACTGAGGAGGAYGGTCCTCCTCTGAGGAGACTCTACTGATACCCATTTTAGGAGAATGAAGAAAGTCCAAACAAACAAATGGTTTTGCTACCTCCTCCAGAGTCACAGGCCTGTTTACGTCTCCTCCTGAGGATGACCTCCAGCTCACTGCTGACAGGGCTCTTCCCTGGGGGGGACGGGACCGACTCCTGAGACCCCCGACTGGGACTCTTCTTCACTGTCTCCTGGTGGGTCCAGAAATACAAGATGAAGGAAAAAGGAAACCGCACACTGCTCTTGATAGTATCACCGATATTTTATGAGATTACGTTCGAACACGGCCTTGTCAGAGCTTTTGTGATTTAAAATGTGCACCTTTATTAGACCTGGCCCACCCACATTCGTTTCTACACATCGAAGGGGGTTGGGTCCAGAAATACAGACAACATGCTTTACAGTTGGTAACAGGTATAATTATATAACATATATGTTCCATCATTCTTAAATGCATATATGAGCTTTTATATAAGGCTAAAATAAAATAAAAAAAACTTCATACCAGAATGCTTTTCAGTTCTTCCATGGCACTCTCCTGTGACGCTTTTCTTCCATTACTGAAGGTTTCTAGGGTTGAGAGAATGGTATTAATCCATCAACTAAGTTAATAAACAGGACATAACACATATTTTCTTATGTGCTTACGCACACATCGGGCCTGGCAGCTGGTGTTAGCATTTATCACATAGCTGGTCTATATTAGAGAGAATAAAGGTAAAGCTGGAGGCCATTTTATAGATTTTTCTCCTCGGGGCTACTAAAGTTGTTGTCATGGTGATGGTGTCAATCAATCTAAAATAAATGAAATGAAAGCAACAGCATGGGTGTCTGTTCAGTCTACACTGTGAGGTATCCATGGACAATGTTCCAAGGAGAAAGAGCCCATTCAAAAGACAAACTGAAGACCGGTTTTAGTAAGAGATTAATAACAGAACTGCTATAGTCATTTCATCTAGTACCATATGATGTGGATTATCCTGTGATATGGGTTTTAGCATGTCGGTTTTTTTTGTTGGTGATTTAGGATCCGAGAGACTTCACTGTCACAAAATATGTAAAAGTAATATACTCATTTTACGAGAACTCTCTTTGGGGAGACAGTCAGTTGATTAGAAAAATGACATGACATCAGTGATTGATAAGAAATAAGGGAGTAATCAGTTTGAGAATATTTCCACAGTTTGAGAACATTCAGGAGAGTCTATATTTCCACAATTTTCCAAGACAATTATTTAAACAAAACATGAACTGTTGACTCTTACCTTAGTGTCTCCTCCCTTGACAGGCTCTAGAACCACTCCATGTTTAATCCTCTCCATCATCTCATTGACTGCCTTCACTTTAACATCTGTACTCTTCTGCACCTCCTTCTACAGGACAAGGAGAGAGACAGAGGGTTAATGGACAATATTGTAAAGATGTGTGATTTTAAAATAGAAATTCCTCAATTATGAAGGATTATTTCAATCATATTCTTGAATTCTATATTATTCTGATTCTAAGTGATTTCAAACGTCCAGGAGCTTGTTCAACTTAGGGGATCTTCGAACCTTGGATGATTTCTCATGATTGCAATCAGTGAGCTATTGAATGAAAAAGTAAATTAAAGTATGATTAGACAGATTCGTTGGTTAGAGCATTAATTTCTCATGCAAGCCTGTACACAACATAATAAACAGACTATTGTCTTACCTGAGGGGGTTGCATGCGATGGGGGAGGGGGTGGATGGAGGGGGAGGGGGGGTGGTGGGGGTGGAGGGGCTGGGAACAGGGGCGGGGGGTGGGGATCCCTGGTTTAGGGCCTGGTGAGGGCTCCGTGCTCTTCTGGACCTGAGCAGCTCTTGCACTAAAGACATAAAAGACAGATGTGTTAGATGAAGCCTGGGTCACAAGTCTTTTTAACAGGAGAAGATGGACAACGATCTATTCCATGGTATGCTGGAGACGTATTCTTTCACAACGCTACAGGATAAAAGCTGTGGTTACCCAGTGTGATGTGATTGACAGCCCGTAGGTGTGCTCCTCACCTCTTTTCTCTAGGTCAGGTTCTTCTTCTCTACCTCCTGCAGACGTCCCTCTGTCTCTCTCTTTCTCCTTCATCAGTTCCAGCTGGCTCTGCAGCTCTGTTATCTGCTGTTTCAGAGAGAGACTCCTGTAGCTCAGCCTCCAGAGCCTTCACTTACATGGATATGAATGGAGACAACAGTGTGTTTGAGATCCAGATTGACTATATTTTAGTTGGACTGTGCTATATCATTGATCTATAAATCTTTTTTCACCCAAATAACTACTCATTATGTGATCAAGATGAGCAATTCTGTTTTTTTTACTTGTTGAACTCTACATTTTGGTCTCTAAAGACCTTCAGAGTTTTAAATTCCAAGCACCACAAGGTGAGACCTATAAGAGTGTGTGTTAATGTTTACTCTACAACACCTGGCATGTTGACAAAGAACATTTTGAAGTGCTGTGTAAGAGAAGACTTGTGATTAAACACGTATTGATTTACACGAAGCCTTCTGTTGTATCCTCCTTGTTCTTCTGACAACACATTCCTCTCTTGCGAAGATGGGCATTTTAGAAAGTCTCTGCAGCTTTACCTACCTTCTGGTGATGCTGCAGTCTCTCTGTCCAGAGTCTTGGTACATTAGCCACGTCTCCAGAGCCATGATCAGCTGCAGGCTGGGGTCAGCGTTCTGCGGCAGGATCATACTCTGTCTGTTAGCCTCTTTCTGCTTCACACATTGGAGGAGGAGAGAGAAGGAAGGAAGGAGGAGAAGAGGAAGGAGAAGGAAGTAGAGGAGGGAGTGAGAGGGTGTTTTAAAAGAAAAGAGACCCAGGTTCTCCAGATATGGAAGTTAGCTGTAGAATGAAGCAGGATATGGAAGCATAGACTGTAGGCATGAAGCAGGATATGGAAGCATTAGACTGTAGCATGAAGCAGGATATGGAAGCATTAGACTATAGCATGAAGCAGGATATGGAGCATTAGACTGTAGCATGAAGCAGGATATGGAAGCATTAGACTGTAGCATGAAGCAGGATATGGACATTAGACTAGCATAAAGCAGATATGGAAGCATTAGACTATAGCATGAAGCAGGATATGGAAGCATTAGACCTGTAGCATGAAGTGCAGGATATGGAGCATTAGACTATAGCATGAAGCAGGATAGTGGAGGATTAGACTAGTAGCAGATGAAGCAGGATATGGAAGGCATTAGACTTATAGCATGAAGGGTAGTAAGAAGGCGTTGTTTTTTCTAAATGGTCTACAACAACCACAGCCAGCTTCTACAGAGACTCTCCTCTCTCAAGCCTCAGGCAAGCAGCGTAAAGATACAGTACACCACACTACTGTGGCTGTTGGTTCCCCCAAGCATATGTGTGTACATTCAAAGCAGTGCTGAGTCTGTGATGCGCTGCTCAGTCCCAGACTATAGCGCTGCTGCTCCTCAGTCCCGATAGGACTATGTCTGTGCTGCTCTCAGTCCCAGACTAGGACTAGTTGCTGCTGCCGTCCAGATAGGTAGTATTGCTGCTCCTCAGTCCAGACTAGGAATAGTACTGCTGCTCTCAGTCCCCAGACTAGGACTAGTACTGCTCGCTAAGTCCCCAGACTAGGTAGTCTATGCTGCTCTCAGTCCCCAGACTAGACTAGTACTACTGCTGCTACAGCTCCTAGTCCCAGACTAGGACTAGTACTGCTGCTCAGTCCCAGATAGGACTAGTATACTGCTGTCTCAGTCCCAACAGATAGTATGCTATCAGTCCCCAGATAGACTAGTACTGCTGCTCTCAGTCCCCAAGACTAGGACTAGTATGCTGCTGCTCATTCCCAGACTAGGATAGTATACTCCTCTCCTCCGTCCCCAAAGACTGTACTTGCCATCCCAGAGACTATACTGGATGATGCTCCAAGTCCCCAGACTACTAACGCCGATCTCCAGATAATAATTTGCTGCTTCCCTTTTCCAGTTTCCCAGACTAGACTAGTACTACTGCGCTCTCTCAGTCCCCGTACTAGGACTAGTATTGCTGCTTGCTCATTCCCAGACAGGATAATGTATGCTTCTGCTCCTCATCCCGAGACTAGAACTAGTATTGCTGCTGTTCCTCAGCTCCAGACTAGGACTATATTTTGCTGTCTAGTACTCGTCCAAGACTAGACTAGTATTGCTGCTGCTCCTCATCCCAGATAATAACGTGCGCTCTGCTCCTACAGCTCCCCAGACTAGACAGCTGCTAGTCCATTGCTGCTAGTAGCTAGACTGTGCTAGCGCTCATCGTCCCAAACTAGGACTTTAACTACTGCTCTCTTCATCCCAGACTCAGGACTGAACTGCTGCTCAGTCCCAGATAGATATTATTATCTGCTGCTCATTCCCAATAGGACTATTACTGTGCTCATTCAGACTAGCCCTTGATTTATTGTTTTGTTTTTGTCTGTCTGTCTACCTCGTGGGGTAGTCTAGCTTCACCTCAGGCTCTGCTCAAATGCCAGCTGCTCCTTCATCCCTCATACTCTGTAAGTAGCCTATCCACAGACGGAGAGAGAGAGAGAGAGAGAGAGAGAGAGGAGAGGAGAGTGAGAGAGAGAGATAGAGAGAGAGAGAGAGAGAGAGAGGAGAGGAGAGAGAGAGAGAGAGTAGGAGAGAGAGAGAGAGAGAGAGAGAGAGGAGAGAGAGAGAGTGAGAGAGAAGAGAGAGAGAGAGAGAGAGAGAGAGAGAGAGAGAGAGAGAGAGAGAGAGTAGAGAGAGAGAGAGAGAGAGAGAGAGAGAGAGAGAGGAGAGAAGAGAGAGAGAGAGAGAGAGAGGGAGAAGATAGAGAGAGAGAGAGAGAGAGAAGAGAGAGATGAGGAATTGAGGCATACAACACTAAAAACTACAAACACGGCATTGAGAAGGATGGGTTAATTGAATTGCTAGCGCTAAAGTTGAACTGTTTACAGACCACTGGTCTCTCTACAAGATGATGTTCTCTAAAAGATAATGTTTTTCTACAACGATGATGTTTTCTACACGATGATGTTTTTACAGATAAATGTCTTCTACCACGTGATTGTCTCTTCAGATGATGTTCTCTACAGATGTGTTTTTCTACAGATGATGTCTTTCTTACAGATGATGTTTTCTACAGATTGATGTTCTTTCTACACGATGATGTCTTTCTACCAGATGATGTTTCTCTAACACGATGATGTCTTCTTAACCACGATGATGTCTTCTCTACCACGATGATGTTTCTTTCTACCACGATGAATGTTTTTCTCCATGATGATGGTTCTCTACCGATGATGTCTCTACTACCAACATGTCTCTACAACGATGATGTTTCTCTACTACGATGATGATGGTCTCTCTACCACGATGAGTGTTTTCTACGATGATGTCTTCTACACGATGATGTCTTCTCTACAAGATGATGTTTCTACCACGATGATGTTTTTACACGATGTGTCTTTCTACCACGATGATGTCTCTTACCAGATGATTTCTATACATGCTACGATGTTTCTCTACACGATGATGTCTTTACCTACGAATGATTGTTTCTACAGATGATGTTCTCTACAGATGATGTCTTTCTACACGATGTGTCTCTCGATATGTACCTCATGATATGTCTCTACCACGATGATGTTCTCTACGACATGCTTACTACGATGATGTATTCTACCAGATGATGTCTTTCTGAGATGATTGTCTCTACCAGATGATGTCGCTCTAACGATGATGTGTTCTACCAAGATGAATGTCTTCACGATGTGTTTCTACCACGATGATGTCTTCTACCACGATGATGTTTCTTCTACCACGATGATGTTTTCTACACGATGATGGTGTTATACCAATGATGTTTTCTCTACCACGATGAATGTCTCTTTACACGATGATGTTCTTACACATGATTCTCTGAAGGGAATAGGAAGATTGTGTAGCAGTAGCCTTGACAGTTGATTAAGGATGGTGAGATGGGAGTATCATGTCACTCACCTCTATTGAACCTCTTGATGGTCTTGCTTTGCTGCTCTGTGGTTTTGTGAAGCTCCTTCATTTCAGCTTGCTCCTTCTCAGCCTACAAAAACATTTCAAACAGAGCAGAAAGGCTGGTAAACCATGAACAATCAAGGTTTATGGTGCTTCAACATGACTGAGAATATAATATACTGTATACTCAGTGMATTTGGGAAAGTATTCAGAACCCTTGACTTATTTCACATTTTGTTACATTACAGCCTTATTCTAAAATGGAAGGAATCTTTTTTYCCCYYMAMMAWYYWAAMMMMAWWMCCCCMWWAWKRMMAARRAAAAACTGKTTTTTAGAGATTTTTGCACATTTATTAAAATTAAAAAACATAAATWGTTTGTTTACAAAAGTATTCAGACCCTTTGCTATGAGACTCGAAATTTGGTTCAGGTGCATCCTGTTTCCATTGATCATCCTTGAGATGTTTCTACAACATGATTGGAGTCCACCTGTGGTAAATTCAATTGATTGGACATGATGTGGAAAGGCAYACAMGTGTCTATATAAGGTCACACAGTTGACAGCGCACGTCAGAGCAAAAACCAAGCCATGAGGTCAAAGGAATTGTTCATAGAGCCCGGAGACAGGATTGTGTCGAGGCACAGATCTGGGGAAGGGTACCAAAACATTTCTGCAGCATTGAAGGTCCCCAAGAACACAGTGGCCTCCATCATTCTTAAATGGTAGAAGTTTGTAACAACCAAGACTCTTCCAAGAGCTGGCCGCCCGGCCAAACTGAGCAATCGGGGGAGAAGGGCCTTGGACAGGGAGGTGATCACTCTGACAGAGGTCTAGAGTTTCTCTGTGGAGATGGGAGAATCTTCCAGAAGGTCAACCATCTCTGCAGCACTCTACCAATCACTTCTTTATGGTAGAGTGGCCAGACAGACCTGAAAACAGCTGTGCAGCAACGCTCCCCATCCAACCTGACAGAGCTTGAGAGGATCTGCAGAGAAGAATGGGAGAAACTAAAATACTGGTGTGCCAAGCTTGTAGCGTCATACCTGAGAAGACTCGAAGCTGTAATGCTGAAGGTCCTTCAACAAAGTACTGAGTAAAGGGTCTGAATACTTATGTAAATGTGATATTTCAGTTTTGTATTCTTTATAAATTAGTAAACATTTCTACAAACATGTTTTTGCTTTGTCATTATGGGGTATTGTGAGGGGGGAAAACCTTTAATCCATTTTAGAATAAGGCTGTAACATAACAAAATGTGGAAAACGTACATTATTTTGGTGATTGACAATAAATAAAAATGTGGATTGGATTAATGACATCTATTATAATCAACAGAGATTCGTGAATGATCCTGGGGAGGCAGTAAAGGGGTTCTCTGACCAATTATCCTCCACCTCCCTCATGACCTGGTAAAATAGACTGACTCTCGATATGTTATTGACAGAAAAGGGCGGGGTATGTAGAATGATTGGGGTTCATTGCTGTACGTTTATGTTTTAATAACACAGCTCCATATGGATCAGTGACCAAGACCCTGGCTGGTTTAACCACATTAGCTCACGAATTAGCAGAGAACTCTGGGGTGGATAATTCTCTAACCAATTGGTTTGACAGTATGTTTGGGAAATGGAAAAATGCCATAATCACTGTGTTGTGGGCAACTTTCACCTGTATGAGTGTGTTGGTTCTGTGTGGATGTTGTTTGGTCCCATGTGTGAGAGGTTTGATCACCAGGACTCTAACCACGAGGAGCCCATGTTTGACGAGACCATTTTTAATATTTAGACTGTTTTTTAATGAAGATTATGATGAAAATCCTGATAAGAAGGGTCATAATTGGATGTAGGACAGTCATTGATGAGTATCGAATGTAAATACATGTATTGGTTTGGTTTATTCTTGTATAACATTTATGTTTCCATATAGTGTTTGATGTATCAGTGTGTATTATTTAGTCATTAAGGGTGGATTGATGAAATAATGTATATGTTTAGAGATAATGATTAAATAATTCTACGCGAAACTTAACATTAGGGATTATAGTTTTATGTATCATGTAAGAGGAATAATTAACGTATTAAACTAAATCCAACTGGGAAGGGGGGGGGTGTGTGTGTGTGGTGTGTGGGTGTGTGTGTGGTGTGTGTGTGTGTGTGTGTGGTTGTGTGTGTGTGTGTGTGGTGTGTGTGTGTGGTGGTGTGTGTGTGTGTGTGTGTCTAGAAGTACAAGAGAACATTATGTGTTTGACCCGACCTGGCTAGAACTCTGAGAAACTTATGATAGAACAGGGAGTACTTCAAGGTTCCTCTAATCTCGGGGGAATGGAACTGTCGGCTGGATAGTGATACACAGTGGTGAGAACTATGGAGAAGGATAAAACTCACCTACTGTTTGTGTGTATGTATGTGCGTAGGATATCTACTGTTTGTGTGAAAGTATGTGCGTAAGTAAGGAGCAAGTATAAAATGGATGTTTTTGTATAATGGACTAGAGTACTGTCGTGAATAAACAGTTTGACTATTGTAAACTGGGACTCTCGTCTGTTTCATTCAACCAGAATCTTACAAACTCTGGGTTGCAGACTGAGTAGATTAATTGAAGTTTATGAACATTGATAACGAAATTCTCATAACACGAATGCACTGGAAAAAAAGATGAGACTATCTGAACAGAGATATTCTGCATTCACGCTCATATAATAGAATACAAGTGCTCTCACCAGCCCTCAGAATCCCACCTCAAACAGACAGAGAAAAGTTCTGTGCTTGTCTGAGACAGACCTCCTGTGAGAGGTATTGATTACCAGGCCTGGTAGTTGGTAGTACCCACCAGGATGGTTAGCTCTTCAATCTGTCTCTGCTGCTCCTGTAGCTGACAGGCAAGTCTCTTTTTCTCCTCCAGCAGACTGCTCACTGTCTCCTGCAGCTCTGGAGGGGAAGAAAGAGGTTCCTGGGTGACACTACGTGATGACATCTCTTCACTACTAAGATTCTAACATATAGCTCTATTACTCTGACATTTTAACATGGTTTATCTTGTTACTGGAAATACCATTAGAAAAAACAACAGAAAGGTGAATCCTAACATGCTGTACAGGCACAACATCATTTCATTGCAGTCAGTCCATTACCCTGTCAAGACTAATCAAGACAAAGGGTCTGATATAGCGTTGACCTGCTGTTGGTACTAGCTGTACGGGTCAGGGCTGGTGTCCTGTGTGTCTGTCTGTGTACGGGTCTGGTAGCTACCTGGTACTGTCTATGTACGGGTCTGGTAGGTACCTGGTACTGTCTGTGTATGGGTCTGGTAGGTACCTTTAACCTGCTGTTGGTACTGGCTATACGGGTCAGGGCTGGTGTCCTGTGTGTCTGTCTGTGTACGGGTCTGGTAGCTACCTGGTACTGTCTGTGTATGGGTCTGGTAGGTACCTTTAACCTGCTGTTGGTACTGGCTGTACGGGTCAGGGCTGGTGTCCTGTGTGTCCGTCTCCTCTTCCAGAGGCATGCAGTCTGTGATACTAGGTAGCATCTCATCCAGACAGGGTCGAGACGACAGGCTCAGATACTTCAGCTTCCTGTTCTCACTGTTCAACTGGGGGACAAACAGCACACACTGGATTATATGTGATAAAGACAAATGATATAAAGCTGATAACAGAGGCCAATAGCACACAGAAACATACACTCATTTGGCATGTTGATTGTTTGTGATATTGTAAAACATCAGAAGCTTATGGAAATAAACATTATGCACACAAGCCTATACAAATAACCAACATTCTAATGATCTCTAGTCTAGATCCATTTAACCACCTCGCAGTGTCAGTCTCTTACCTTGGTGGCAAGGGCCTCAACTACTAAGTCAAGCAGTATCAGTCTCTTACCTTGGTGGCAAGGGCCTCAACTACTAAGTCAAGCCAGTATCAAGTCTCTTACCTTGGTGGCAAGGGCCTCAACTACTAAGTCAAGCAGTATCAGTCTCTTACCTTGGTGGCAAGGGCCTCAACTACTAAGTCAAGCAGTATCAGTCTCTTACCTTGGTGGCAAGGGCCTCAGCATTTTCTCTGCAGGATTTTTCTATCTCCAGCTGCGTCTGGAAAAACGCTCACCTCCTCGATCACCATTTGGGAAACTGGAATACAAAAAACATTACATTACAGTTAGTTTTATTGTTTTATGGTACGGTTTGACTCCTATTTTAAATAATGAATGAATGACTGAAATGGGGGGCAACATGTATATTTGTGCTTCTATATTTCCCCTTTGAGCTATTCGTTTTCCCTCCATTTCCCCTTCTCCCTATTGAGCTATTCAGTTTCCACTAATTCCCTTCTCCCAATTGAGCTATTCAGTTTCCCACTATTTCCCCTTCTCCCATTTGAGCTATTCAGTTTCCCACATTTCCCTTCCTCCCTATTGAACGATTCAGGTTTCCCTCTATTCCCCTTCTCCTTAATTGAGCTATTCAGTTCCCTCTATTTCCCTTCTCCCTTATTGAGCTATTCAGTTTCCCACTATTTCCCCCTTCTCCCTATTGAGCTTATTCAGTTTCCCACTATTTCCCTCTCCCTATTGAACGATTCATTTCCCTCTATTTCTCCATATTGATCTATTCAGTTTCCCTCTGGCGACAGACAGAACTGTAGCAGGGTCCATGTGACATTCTGATGTAACCAGATCATGTTGCATTGGAGACCAGAAAGGCTCTGGCCCTTATAGTCATTTATTAGTATTTACTCTAGCTCTAAATATCTCTACAATCACATTAACTAAGGTCCATGTGGTTCCACTGAACATTTAGCTTATCCTGATTTGTGGTTATTTTGGTTTCAAAACATAAGGCTACAGTACTTAAAATGTTCTTAAAATATTTCACGGGCATATTAGATGGGGGGTGCTGCTGTTGAAAGGAAAAGAGGTGCAATCATTCTCCCATTTGCACACAATCAATTGCATATTGGCACACCCACTACACCCCAACACTCACTACACCCACTACAGCAGCGACAACACCACACCAACACACCTCACATAACCAACACCGAACCCAAACCCACGTACAGTCGACAACAGCGACACAGCCACAACACCCACTACATCCACTACACCCCCAACACCCACAACATCCACAACACCCACAACACCCCCAACACCCCCTACACCCCCAACACCCACTACACCCACTACACCCACATAGCCATCATTTGTTAATTATTTAAATGCTACCCAACCAATGTTCCCTGTCAACTGCTCATGTGCAGGACTGCAGTGCAGAATTAATATCAGCCAGAGCAGAGAAGCACGAGAYGGAGGTTCACTCAACTTTCTACAGTTTTCCCCCATTAGTTAACACTATCGACGTTTCCCTCTACTGTGGGMATTGTGATCGAATCAACGCAGTGTTAAGCCACTTTCAATGCAACATCCCGAAACAGAGAGCATCGGAGTTGGATTCTATTACATTGACCAGRCACGACCCATACTCTACCAGACCGATGCGCCATATCTAATCAGAGCTGCATTATCCTTATACTGTATGCAAATAGACCATTTCCATGTATGAATCTGTGCCCTTCACTTTGAACTGGACTGTGTTTACAGTATGAGCAGTTGTGAGAAGATGCGCTTGTTTTGAGATCAAARTGAGAGTTGCATATAGCCACGTGTGTACATATTGTTCATATCTTTTGCTAGTTAGTGAGTTATTAGCCCAATTATAGCTAATTTCTAGTCGGAAATGGGGGAGTGGTTGCTTCCTACAAGAGGACAAAACAAATTTATAGCCGTCTTTGAAAAACTAGTCAGGTAAAGAGCTTTTTTTTCTGTTTTAAAGGTGGAGTGTTGTATTTTCAGACGAGTAGCCAATCGGCAGAGGGTAGCATAATTTGTCTGATTCTCTGTAGTAATGTATGGGAATAATTCTATTTTGTTTCTTGCATCAAACCAACACAACATTTTCAGTCACYTCCTTGTCTGAAGGACAAGCGGATAAGCCCTGCATGATCTTTCCCAAAGTCTCATGGAATGTAGGCCAGCATTGAACACCACACATTAGCTGCTACTGCAGGCTGAACGATAGAACAGCTATTTCCATGTTTTAATGTTATGGGATGCATTTTCTCCATTGTTTTTAATGGTAGGCCACTCTGGTATAACTACATTATGATCAAATAGCCACAGTAGCCTACTTGACCACTGTCAAAACTGTAACTTAAAGCGGGTACAGCCTCAGTGTTCACAATAAACGCGCGCCAAAAAATTGCACAGAATTTGTCACAACGTTCAAGTTTGTGCTCAGCAGACCTGAGATTTGCTCAGTGTTGAAAAAAAATGAGAGGGAACATTGCTCCCTACACATCTTAGTTGATAGAGTGTATACTACTACAGTACATCTGGCCCCTCAAGGGAGAATCTGGTTTCATCTGTTTCACCGTGACACCAATCCAACTAAGGGTACAACAGCCTACCTAGTCTGCTAAACTCCCCCTGTCCTCTGTGTTCTGCAGAAGCAGCCGCTGTGTTTATTCATGTGCTATATTGTTCCCGTTGCAAAAAAACACAACATTTTAATGCAATATTCAACATGTTAAACCTTATTCATTCACTTGCTTTAATGCCTTCTGAACACACATGCCTCTGCATATTATCCCCAGCTTGATTACACAATTTTTACAAAGCAGTAGGTCGATCCTAACCCTGGTGTCTGACACTGAGCATGCATGAGTCCCTGAGAATTCTGGGAAAGGGGATAGGTGATTATGCTTGTTATCACGCTTAGGAGCAGTTGGAAAGTTCTGCAGCACACACACACACATGATGACAGGCTGATCTCTATAGCTGTCCCACGCTTAAACTACTCCTCTCTGACTCCCTGGATAGTGGATCTCCACATAAGACTAGTGGAAGAGCAGAGCTGGAGGGGCTGTGTGTCTGTATTGTGGTAGAGATTCTAGGTCAATAACTACTCTATGCTCAATGCTCATTGAGCTGAATGTTGACTCCAAAAAAACCTGCCTTTAACATGGTGTCATATACTCTGTAGAGGAGCGCTGAAGAAGGCAGTGGCTGTGTACCAAATGGCACCCTATTCCTTACATAGCGCACTACGTTTCACCAGAGCCTATGGGAATAGGGTGTCATTTGGGACACAGGCAGTGACTTACTCAGAGCTCCTCTACAGAGGCAGCAGGATATTATCCTAGACACCAAAGCATTTACCGCTGTCAGGAGGGAGAGGAGCTAAGCTAGGCCAATCAGCAGGGACATTTGCAGCGTCATGCAGGCTCGCTGCGTCAAATGCTGCAGGCCTGAGTCAGCGATGTGGTCTTGGAAGTACTATTGTTGTTTGAATGTAATCAGCCATCTCAGCCATCAGCCAGGCTTATAGCCTATAATTTCAGGATTTCAGTAATATTGAAAATAAGCTATCTTCATTTTCAGAGATTATATAGCTAATGGTAATTGTATGATACATTGTCGTTGGTCATACATACTAATATCTCTTGTTTTAAGTGCATGTCGACTTGAAATTGTATTTTAAAAGCTTATTTCCCCATATTGACTAGAGTATAATGTACCTATAAAATATACTGTATCACTCTTAGTGAAAGAACACAATAGAATAGATGCCAGACTGGAACACAGGAACAGCCCTTCTCTTTCTCTAGTAATGAATCATTCATAATTGAGGATTTGAATAATGCAGTGAAATAACATGAGGTGTTGGCATGGTGACCGTGGTTCAGATCAGCGAGATGAATGAATGCCGACCACAGCAGAGGACAGAGGAGAGACACAGTTCCCTGATTATAATAAGACCTGGTAATAACACGTTCTTTGGCCCTGGCTGAAGACTCCTATGGAGTCTAAGAGTCTACAGTCATAATTCAGAGCAACCTGTCTTTAACTATCTATTGTTTAGGTTAAAGGCCAGCAAACAAAATAGGCTACCTCTCTGTTTAAAGATTGTCTGTCTGGGAAGCTGAAACTGGTCAGCGGAATTGGTTCCAGCTTGGTTGAGGAGAGAGACCCACATCTAACTTTATTAGGTTAAGTAAGAACCACAAAAATTATTTCATGCTGCACTTCAAAAGGTAAACACTTCTTACACGATTTACCGATCCTACAAAAGTGTCAAGCAGAAGCATTTCAGAAACTTGACTTGTAACGATCCAACCAACCATCTGAACGAAATGCTGATGACGTGACCTATAATTCAACATTCCCAAAGACAGCTAGCTGAAAGCTGTRAGAAAGTAGCCCAACAACCCTGTCATACTAATGTTACACTGGACTTTAAACCTACAGTATACTGTAGCTGTGAATGTTGAATATTGAATGATTATTGTCTTTCTTACCTCGCATAATGATATCAGACTCCAGCACTCAACCCTGTAACCTTCTTCCTTACCAAATCAATTGTTAATGGAGCTACTGTAGTATTTTATTACATGTTGCTAGGAAGAACTTGGCAGGGTTGCCAAAACACAAATCCATGACTATGGTTGGCTGAGGCTCCGAGTAGTGATGGAAACTGGGATACCTTCTTACACACACCCATTCAGGAGCCAGTTTGGAGAGGTGGTCATCACCAGAGGGGTGTGTAGAGAGACCTGTGAGGAAGGGTAATCTGTGTAACAGTAGTGTAAAATGTGTGTGTCAGTGTCTGGGACTCACCTCTCTTGATGTGTTTCAGCTGGCTCTCTGCTTCATCTCTCTCTTCAGTCAGTCTCTTGCACTGAGGAAACAGGAATTAATGGGGTCACAAGAAAGTCATGTTCTACAATACCATCATATGCAGGTCACAGTCACCAATTAACAAACACAAATAGATCTCCATTCACAATCCATTTAAGTGTAGTTAATTGACTACAGTAATCGCATGGGCCTTCATTGTTATAGAGTATGAAGTATAGGACACTGGACTCACAACACTGACCTTCTGTCAACACACTGTCTCYATCTGTCACAGAATTTCAGTCTGTGACAGACCCTCACAAACTTTTACAGATGCACCATTGAGAGCATCCTGWCAGGCTGTATCACCGTCTGGTACAKMAAATGCCCTATCCGCAACCGCAGGGCTCTCCRGAGGGTGGTGCGGTCAGCCCAACGCATCACCGGGGGCACACCTCCTGCCCTTCAGGACATCTACAGCACCCGGTGTCACAGGAAGGCCAAGAAGATCATCAAGGACCTCAGCCACCCGAGCCACGGCCTGTTCACCCAGCTATCCTCCAGAAGGCGAGGTCAGTGCAGGTGCATCAAAGCTGGGACCGAGAGACTGAAAAACAGCTTCTATCTCAAGGCCAATCAGACTGTTAAATAGTCACCACTAGCCAACCTCTCCCAAGTACCCTGCCCTAAACTTTAGCCACTGTCACTAGCCGGCTACCACCCGTTTACTTAACCCTGCACCTTAGAGGCTGCTGCTTATGCACATAGACCTGGATCACTGGTCATTTTAAATCAGGGAACACTGGTCATTTTAATAATGGAACACTGGTCATTTTAATCAGGGAACACTGGTCATTTTAATCAGGGAACACTGGTCATTTTAATCATGGAACACTTGACACTTTAATAATGTTTACATACTGTTTTACCCATTTAATTTACATATATGCTGTATTCTAGTCAAGGCCATCCTATTTAGCTATTGCTGTACATATACTATTCTATCCTATGTATTCTATATACTACATATTATATCCATATACTGTCCATAATGTCTATGCATCCCATATATATATATATATACACACAATACCAGTCAGTGAAAGTTTCTTCAAGTGCAGTTGCAAAAACCATCAAGTGCTATGATGAAACTGGCTCTCATGAGGGCCGCCACAGGAAAGGAAGACCCAGAGTTACCTCTGCTGCAGAGGATAAGTTCATTAGAGTTACCAGCCTCAGAAATTAGAGCCCGAATAAATGCTTCACAGAGTTCAAGTAACAGACACATCTCAACATCAACTGTTCAGAAGAGACTGCGTGAATCAGGCCTTCATGGTCGAAATGCTGAAAAGAAACGAACGAATGATCTCCACATGTGTGGTTCCCACCGTGAAGCATGGAGGAGGAGGTGTGATGGTATGGGTGTGCTTTGCTGGTGACACTGTCTGTGATTTATTTAGAATTCAAGGCACACTTAACCAGCATGGCTACAACAGCATTCTGSAGCGATTCRCCATTTCATCTGGTTTGCACTTAGTGGGACTATCATTTGTTTTTYAACAAGACAATGACCCAAAACACACCTCCAGGCTGTGTAAGGGCTATTTGACCAAGGAGAGTGATGGAGTGCTGCATCAGATKACCTGGCCTCCACAATCATCCTACCTCAACCAAATTGAGATGGTTTGGGATGAGTTGAAACGTAGAGTGAAGGAAAAGCAGCCAACAAGTGCTCAGCATATGTGGGAACTACTTCAAGACTGTTGGAATAGCATTCCAGGTGAAGCTGGTTGAGAGAATGCAAAGAGTGTGTCATCAAGGCAAAGAGTGGCTACTTTGAAGAATCTCAAAAATAAAATATTTTGATTTGTTTAACACTTTTTCAGTTGCTACATGATTCCATATGTGTTATTTCATACAATGTAGAAAATAGTAAAAAAATAAAGAAAAACCCTTGAATGAGTAGGTGTGTCCAAACTTTTAACTGGTACTGTATATATATGTATACACACAGTGCATTCGGAAAGTATTCAGACCCCTTGACTTTTTCCACGGTGTTACATTACTGCCTTATTCTAAATACATTTGGACATTTTCACTTGGGGGTGTACTCACTTTTGTTGCCAGCGGTTTAGACATTAATGGCTGTGTGTTGAGTTATTTTGAGGGGACAGCAAATGTACACTGTTATACAAGCTGTACACTCACTACTTTACATTGTAGCAAAGTGTCATTTCTTCAGTGTTGTCACATGAAAAGATATACTCAAATATTTACAAAAATGTGAGGGGTGTACTCACTTTTGTGATATACTGTATATATATATATATATACACACAGTTGAAGTCAGAAGTTTACGAACACCTTTAAATACATTTAAACTCAGTTTCACAATTCCTAACATTTAATTCCTAGTAAAAATTCMMGGTCTTGGGTCAGTTAGGATCACCACTTTATTTTAAGAATGTGAAATGTCAGAATAGTAGAATGATCTATTTCAGCTTTTATTGTTTTCATCACATTCCCAGTGGGTCAGAAGTTTACATACACTCAAGTAGTATTTGGTAGCATTGCCTTTMAATTGTTTAACTTGGGTCAAACGTTTTGGGTAGCCTTCCACAAGCTTCCCACAATAAGTTGGGTGAATTTTGGCCCATTCCTYCTGRCARAGCTCCAGTAACTGAGTCAGGTTTGTAGGCCTCCTTGCTCACACACACTTTTTCAGTTCTGCCCACACATTTTATATAGGATTGAGGTCAGAGCTTTGTGATGGCCACTCCAATACCTTGACTTTGTTGTCCTTAAGCCATTTAGCCACAACTTTGGAAGTATGCTTGGGTCATTGTCCATTTAGGAGACCCATTTGCGACCAAGCATTAACTTCCTGACTGATGTCTTGAGATGTTGCTTCAATATATCCACATAATTTTCCATCCTCATGATGACATCTATTTTGTGAAGTGCACCAGTCCCTCCTGCAGCAAAGCACCCCCACAACATGATGCTGCCACCCCCCCTGCCCCTGTCAAATGAACACCGAACAAAAACTACAAAATACTGAACGAAACGTGAAGCTACTGGTGTGCACACAGGCAACTATCTGTAGACAAGATCCCACAAAACACAAAGGGRAAATGGCTGCCTAAAYATGACCCCAGAGACAGCTGTTCAGAGACAGCTGTTTATTGTTGTCTCTGTTTGGAAACCATACCAGGCCAACATAAACCATTAAACACCTAGATGACCCACCCTAGTCACTATCACGCCCTAACCAACAGAAAATAAATAGCTCTCTATGGTCAGGGCGTGATACCCCCGAGCTTCACGGTTGGGATGGTGTTCTTYGGCTTGCAAGCATCACCCTTTTTCCTCCGAACATAACTAAGGTCATTATGGCCAAACAGTTCTATTTTTGTTTCATCAGACCAGAAGACATTTCTCCAAAAAGTACGATCTTTGTTCCCATGTGCAGTTGCAAACCGTAGTCTGGCTTTTTATTGGCGGTTTTGGAGCAGTGGCTTCTTCCTTGCTGAGCGGCCTTTCAGGTTATGTCGATAGAGGACTTGTTTTACTGTGAATATAGATACTTTTGTACTGGTTTCCTCCAGCATCTTCACAAGGTCCTTTGCTGTTGTTCTGGGATTGATTTGCACTATTAGCACCAAAGTACGTTCATCTCTAGGAGACAGAATGCGTCTCCTTCCTGAGTGCTATGACGGCTGCGTGGTCCCATGGTGTTTATACTTGCGTACTATTGTTTGTACAGATGCACGTGGTACCTTCAGGCGTTTGTAAATTGCTCCCAAGGATGAACCAGACTTGTGGAGGTATGCAATTTTTTTCTGAGGTTTTGGCTGATTTCTTTTGATTTTCCCATGAYKTCAAGCAAAGAGGCACTGAGTTCGAAGGTAGGCCTTGAAATACATCCACAGGTACACCTCCAATTGACTCAAATGTCAATTAGTCTATCAGAAGCTTCTAAAGCCATGACATCATTTTCTGGAATATTCCAAGCTGTTTAAAGGCACAGTCAACTTAGTGTATGTAAACTTCTGACCCACTGGAATTGTGATACAGTGAATTATGCGTGAAATAATCTGTCTGTAAACAATTGTTGGAAAAATGACTTGTGTCATGCACAAAGTAGATGTCCTAACCGACTTGCCAAAACTGTAATTTGTTAACAAGAAATTTGTGGAGTGGTTTAATAAAAACAAGTTTTAATGACTCCAACATAAGTGTATGTAAACTTCCGACTTCAACTCTGTATATATTTATACTCCGGATGCCAACATTGCTCTATGTAATATTTCTTAATTCAATTATTTTACTTTTAGAGTTGTGTGTATTGTTGTGTATTGTTACATACTACTGCTCTGTTGGAGCTAGGAACACAAGCATTTCGCTACACCCACATTAACATCTGCTAAAGGTGTACGCGACCAATAACATGTGCTTTGATTTGACACTGGACTTCTATGATGTACTGTAGAACTACCTCCCTATAGGTTCCGTTTTGTCGGACAGACAAGGGAGCAGCTTCTGCTACACGGTTCACTCTTTATATATGCCACAGTAATGGGTAGTCAGAGTATGCAGAGTTCCTCTGAGATGTTGGTAATAGAGTACATGGAAAACAATGGTTCTTCTACAATTCGGGTAGGTAGTATGTGGCCCAGGGGGCACAACTTTCACTGGGGACATTCTGAAATAGCATTTTTGCCCCCCCCCCCCCCCCCCCTCACACACAGTTTTTTCATTGTAATGTGATACAAACGAGGGAATGGTGTGCTTTAGGACCACGCGTGTTTGAAGTGTTTATCTGACAGAATTTGTTTACAAAAATAAAAAATGTCTCCCCCCACTTTTAAAACCAAAGTTGCGCCCCTGATGTGGCCTATATTGGGTCATTATCAGTTAAGGTAGGATAGGACTTATATTTTCCATTTTCTTACCAATTATTCTGTAACAGCCTCAGGAAGCTCATACCTAACATCTGTGTATTTCTGCCAGGGATGTTCTGATCAGAAATGGTGTTGACTAGCATACTGTTAAAGCATGTGGCCCACAGATTTTATACTTTTATTRTTATTATTTGTACAGTAGTATCACCCCTGTTTTAAACAGGCCCATTGTGTAATCATGCTTGAATTAACATTTTCTTTATTGATATTTTTTTTTTTTAAATGCTAAGGTTTAATTAAGAATAAGGATAGTCGTACTTGGTGGGACCCTTTTGTCAAGGCCTGATGTAATTAATTTATAGTGCATAGGATTGCATTTGTAGAAACAACAAATTAGGTAGTATAGAAATATAAAAAATCGCGGTGATAAAATGACCTATAAAATATAATATGATGTTCCCAATTATCAAGCATCTAATCTGGTTTGTTCAACTGAGATCCAATCATTATTTTAGTGTGTCCAGCTAAGGACCCCAAACTAATCTAGCTACCAAAATCTTGCCGACACCGGGTTGTCCTAGAACAGCGAGATTTKGGGAGGGGTCGGCCCTTTGATTTCTCTCAGCATAGTTTACGTACAACGAAGAAGCCGGGCGGCACAAACATTTGCATTGAAAAAAATAAGAACGTGTCACCTTGATCTCGTTCTGTCAACTATGTTACTTYTGTAATCTTGGAAAAAGGTCTAAAATAGATGTAGCAGAAGAGCATCTATTACCTGAATTTTCTGCGTATCTCTCGCCTTTTCCCCACATCCCTCCATCTGCACCAGCCCGGATGATGAAGACTGTAGCATTATCCACCCCGGCCGATAACTAATCTAATATCTTGGCCTGTATAAATATACTATTATAGAAAGAAAATAACTAGGCTACTTCTAACAACAACTGGCAAGGCCGCTGATACGCCTTAGAAATAAATAGCATTTTATGTCTATATGGGATGGATGACTGCTACCGCTACTCAGGCACACTGGATCCTTTCGCTGACAGCATCGCCTGCCCCGGTGCCCCCCCCATACAGGGTTTATTGCGCATGCATCCTCATTTCGTATTCGTCCACATTTGCTGATGAACATAAAAGCTCCACCCCATCAGATTGATTGTGAATTGTAATTAGGGATAAACGTTTTATTCAATGTCTTCAACTGTTAAATGTTTWWAAAAAWATATATATAATAAAAATAATAACTGCCCATCTCTCGAGAGACTGACAAAAATGTATCAASGTTTCTTCAGACTGCTCAACAACACATATTTGGTCAACATCCCTGTTCTATGCAATTAGGATCTGGGTTTAACCACAGGCTGCTGGTGGGATTCAGCAAATCAGGAATATAAATTACTCAAGGAAAAAAGTCCTCTGGTGAATGAACGAATGAGGAATTGTATTTATTAAAGTAAATAATAATGAAATATAGTGCTCTGCATCAACAACAACAAAAAATGTACAAATAAATTCCATTATCAGGCACAGAAGACGGAATAACCTCATAAGACAATTCCATTATCAGGCACAGAAGACGGAATAACCTCATAAGACAATTCCATTAGTGTTGCTAGTACCATACAAGATTGACAGTTGATACAAAAACAGGTAAAAAATAAAATAGAAGACATTTCATCGTTACAAAAATATAAATATTCGGCTATTAACAGACAATAGAAAAATAGAAAAACTCCAACACGTGGGACTTAAATATGTTCACATAACAATCCTGGTGAAAAGCCTTTTTTCCATTCCTCTTGAAACGATGGGGAACATTACAGCAATCGTCTTCCTTAGTACACCTTTGACCTGACAAGCAAAATAGAGGAAAAACTGATGAGCATGAAACACTGAACAGATCAGGTCACATCCAGCATCACTGATATAGGAGCTTTACAGTGAAACATTATGCAAGGTCACATCCAGCATCACTGATATAGGAGCTTTACAGTGAAACGCTACGCAAGGTCACATCCAGCATCACTGATATAGGAGCTTTACAGTGAAACATTATGCAAGGTCACATCCAGCATCCACATTTATACTCTCAGTTGGCAAGAGAGTATAAACAGACTGGTACCAGCTATGCCATGTCATGGCTCTCCTACTGGAGAAAGAGACTGGTATCCAGGCTATGCCATGTCAGGCTCTCCTACTGGAGAAAGAGACTGGTACCCAGGCTATGCCATGTCATGCTCTCCTACTGGAGAAAGAGACTGGTACCCAGGCTATGCCATGTCATGTTTCTCCTACTGGAGAAAGAGACTGGTACCAGGCTATGCCATGTCATGTTTCTCCTACTGGAGAAAGAGACTGGTACCCAGGCTATGCCATGTCATGTTTCTCCTACTGGAGAAAGAGACTGGTACCCAGGCTATGCCATGTCATGTTTCTCCTACTGGAGAAAGAGACTGGTACCCAGGCTATGCCATGTCATGTTTCTCCTACTGGAGAAAGAGACTGGTACCCAGGCTATGCCATGTCATGTTTCTCCTACTGGAGAAAGAGACTGGTACCCAGGCTATGCCATGTCATGTTTTCTCTACTGGAGAAAGAGACTGGTACCCAGGCTATGCCATGTCATGTTTTCTCCTACTGGAGAAAGAGACTGGTACCCAGGCTATGCCATGTCATGTTTCTCCTACTGGAGAAAGAGACTGGTACCCAGGTTATGTCAGTTTTTCTCCTACTGGAGAAAGAGACTGGTACCGCAGCCATGTCATGGCTCTCCTACTGGAGAAAGAGACTGGTACCCAGGCTATGCCATGTCATGGCTCTCCTACTGGAGAAAGAGACTGGTACCCAGGCTATGTCATGTTTCTCCTACTGGAGAAAGAGACTGGTACCCAGGCTATGTCATGTTTCTCATACCTGGAGAAAGAGACTGGTACCCAACCTACAAGAGAAAGAGACTGGTAACCATGCTATGTCATGTCATGTTTATTTTTATTTTTTTAAAACTCTGTTTGTAAACAATATAAATGGTAAAAAAAAACACTGTATAGCCTCAAAACATTGGTTACATTTCTCCAGGCCAATCCCTCAGCTTTTTACCAAAACGGAGGCGGGGGTGTCCGCTTTGTTATTGTTTCAATTAAGGACTCCAGCTTTAAAACTGCAACGTTTTCTTGCTGCCTCATGACATATTGTGTAGAATTGCAGGATATTAGCTTAAACTGTAAAATTCTCTCTCGATAACAAGTGGTGGGCTTTAAAAATGTTCCTTCCCAGAGCCGAGACTTGGTTCAGCCAGCCATGCACTGCCGACGTCATTGTAAAACTCATTGAATACTATTAATTTTTTAATATGAGAAAACGTTTGAGAACCCCTGCTCTAGACTAGAGCTTCCATAGTGAGTGTGAAGCAGCCTAAACCTAAGCTTTGACGTCCCTAACGTTATGTCCCAAATCAGTACCCATAGGGCTCTGGTCAGAAGTAGTGCACTATATAAGGAATAAAGATGCAGACTAACGTTAGCTATCACAGTAGCTAATGAAATAGCRGACGTTAACTAGCTATTAAATGCAGCTGATGCAGATTCTACATTACAACAAAAAACAAAGGATACAATTGGATGTTTTCCTGCAAGAATGAGACAAATGAGCAGTTAAACAAGTCTTCTTCTAAATCTTCCATTTCATATCAATTATGTACATGCTTACAGTGATGTATTTACAAAATGTCTGATTGGCACGCTTGCTTAAACATTTAACATGCTGTTGCTGTGCTGTTCGTGATAGAACGCTAGGTAGCAAACGTTCTCTAGCTTAGCTAAGTGGCTAGCCAGTTAGTAGATAACGTTACTTCTTCAATGCTAAGCCTACTAAAATGTAAATTATCTTGAAACTGAAAGCGCAACTCATATCCACATTATGACATGCGATTAATAACCAGAGACATTTATCGTTCACAAGTTGTCTGCACATTTATGAAAACTATTTCCCACTCACCAGACACCGCCATGTTTATTTACCATGGAGACAGACGCCGCACCCATAGAGATAGATAGAGAACTCTAGTGGCCAAAAGTMTATTTTAGCATGGGCAGCGCCAACGTCCCAGTCAGTATTAGAACGTCATCACYCAAGGCAGCCTGTAAAGAAAATACTGTGGTTACCTAGGTTACCCCATTTGGCTCACAGCAACAACAAAAAATGATATTTTCCAAACGCAATGTTCTTGTCTGTTTGTTTTAGTCGATTACACAACTATATTTAAGAAAAGTACAACATGTCTAAATTACTTTTCAACATTGCCTGCTCTTGAGCGTTCTCACTACTTAGAAAAGCATAATATTGTAGGGCTTTCCTCATGCCCTTTTTCATGATGGCGCTAGCAACCAGAACATTAAGGTAGCCAATACCAACAACAAACAAACTGACTATACAGCTACACGTAGTGAGTGGAAACGGAGGATACTAAACAAGGGATTTTTTACCTCGTGACATTGAACNCTATGTCATGTTTCTCATACCTGGAGAAAGAGACTGGTACCCAACCTACCAAGAGAAAGAGACTGGTAACCATGCTATGTCATGTCATGTTTATTCTTGCTGGAGTAAGCCTGGGTACCAGTTTATATGTCATGTTTCTCCTACCTGGAGAAAGCAGATATGGACATGATTCCCAGCAGCATCTCCAGACTGTAGAAGCAGAGTAACACAGCATTAAGGATGAACTCCAGGCGCAGGACGAATGTCTGCAGCATCAGGTAGTACACAGACAGCACTGTGCATGGCACCAGGACCAGCACACTCACTGACATGGCCAGAGAACGCTCTGTTAAGTTCCCCTTCCAACCTGGAACAAGTGTGGACGGAAAAAAACGTTAGCACATGATCATAAGGAAGGACATATAGCATAGTCCTACAGTAGGTGCCAAATAGAACTACCAGATGCCATTATGGCAATAAATATGACAAGTTATAAGCACACAATGTAGGCTACATAATGTGAATATTCTTGTTTTAATGAACACACCATGTGATGATGCAGAGACATACTGGTAGCCCAGAATACAGCTTAACAAAACACAAACCGTAAAATATTCGGAGGGATTCCAAGCCAAGGAACACAAGAAGTAGCCCAACGTCCAACGTGAGACTAGCTGGTGGGTATGGTAACAACAATCCTGTGGAAATACAAAAGGCATATTTAGAAATCAATCATTTTGCTTTTAGCCTTGACACTGGGTTTGCAAAACATCAGGCAGTGAGCGATTGATTAAACATTAGTTTATGTCTCTGTGTGGTCATTTGAGTAGACTACAAACCTTTGTAAACAAACATCAGACCCTCAGCAAGGAAGTAGGAAGCAAAATACCAGCCGTTGAGGTAGAACAGGACCTGCAGTGGTGTGGAGGACAACTGAGATGTGGCGTTAAGGTCATATCTAAGACTTGCAAATGGTAGCCCGCTGGCAGATGATATAACCAAGGGTCTATGATATGAGTAGGCAGGGCAAACCCATTTTGGTGATTTCTGGTAGCCTATATCATCAAAAATAAATCACAGCACATTTTTGGACCCACTGAGCAGTTTTCCCCCTGAGTAAGTCCAATACCATTGGAAATGAAAATGTTGAAAGTTCAATTTATATTCCTAAAACTTAAGTTGAAAATGATGCTGTCGCTGCTTCCTGTTGACAGAACATTTAGCTCAATAGCTCAATGTAAAAACACAGTTAACAGTGTCCAAATCAACAACCAACATGCAGAAACAGTTTGTAATATATTGAAAACCTAAACATAAAATGTACTGTCTACACATAAATGTGCAACAATAGTAACCATATTACTTGTATTTTTTAAATGAGCACCTTAGAAACTGCACCCTGTTGTTTTAACAATAAATCACTCATATCGATTAGGGGGGGGGGGGGGATCATGTAAAAACCACATAATTGTACTCACTGGTTAGAGAACAACCTGCAGAAGACAGTCAGCTACATTTTGGAATGTTGCATTTTGATACGGGGGACAACAACAGAAACAGAAACGCAACACTTGTCACTCCCTCCTATCGATTATCACGTTGAAATCAATAACTTTAGAGGGGGGAGATGAGGTTGCACGTCCTGTTAAAACTAACACAGCTCAAAAACCACACGGAATATGGAAATAATGTGTACATCACTGGTTACAGGACAATTTGTAGAAGACACCTAGCTACATTCTGAAGTGTTGCATTTTGATTCAAGTGGGTCGACAACGCGGTAAGCCTAATGCAATTGTAAAAAAAAATTGCACTTCAATCGATATCACATTGAAATCAATAGTATAAGGGGCAAACGTTTGCGGTGTATGCACTGTTTAAACGAACACTTTTCAAAAGGCCACACGGAATCTGAGAATAATTTTCACATCACTGGTAAGAAGAGAATTTGTTGAAGACAGTCATCAAAATTCTAGAATGTCGGGAGAGAGATGACCATTTTAATTGAAAACAATCACAGTCAGGTACTTCATTGTTACCCAGAAAGGATTTGATATTGATATTAAAACAGCTGCATTGGACCTTTAAAAATGATAAGTGTTCTAAGTCCTGCAACAGACAGGCGCATATAACAAAATGAACGTTACCAACCCACATATATTAACCCGTTTAAAGCAATCGATTTAAATCTATTCGTGATGACAGTGAACTTTTATATTTAGCAACACCAATCTAAATAAAAAAGGATATTGTATCTCAACTAAATGTTACGTGTTGAAAATGTGAGCTTGTGTAATGTAGTAACACAAACCTTGGGGAAATTGGCATAAAGTAAAATAATAAAATACGACAAAATAATTCAATACTTAAATTTAGGATGATGGTAAACCAAGCACACTCACAGTTTTTTTTACAACAATGACATCTATGTCTTCCTACTTAACCACGGAGAGCTTAAAAATACTCCTAAGCAAATGTTTACTGTGCTCTCTAGACTAGTAGTTCTCAAAGTGGGGTATGTGGAGGTACTTCAGGGGCATGATCAAAAATAAAAAAAGATATACAATACTGTTCAAAAGTTTAGGATCACTTAGAAATGTCCATTTGTCCATTAAAATAACATCAAATTGATCCAAAATACAGTGTAGACATTGTTAATCTTTGTAAATTACTATTATAGCTGGAAACGGCTGATTTTTTAAAATGTAATATCTACATAGGCCCATTATCAGCAAACATCACTCCTGTGTTCCAATGGCACGTTGTGTTAGCTAATCCAAGTTTAGCATTTTAAAAGGCTAATTGATCATTAGAAAACCCTTTTGCAATTATGTTAGCACAGTTGAAAACTGTTGTGCTGATTGAAGCAATAAAACTGGCCTTCTTTAGACTAGTTGAGAATAAATGCACTGTAATTTAAAAATGTAATCTTTAGTTGCTAAATGCATTTTTGGTATGGAATAACATGATATACTAATCGATTCTTGAAAAATAAAACTTAGAAATGCCTCATGAGGTTATTTCAACTGTTGTACCCCATCAGAACCTAAAATTGCTCATTTAAAAAAAAAAAACTCTGTTTGTAAACAATATAAATGTAAAAAAACACTGTATAGCCTCAAAACATTGGTTACATTTCTCCAGGCCAATCCCTCAGCTTTTTACCAAAACGGAGGCGGGGGTGTCCGCTTTTGTTATTGGTTTCAATTAAGGACTCCAGTTATAAATGCATACGGTTTTCTTAGTGCGTCGATGACATGTTGTGCTAGAATTGGAGGATATTAGCTTAAACTGTAAAATTCTCTTCGATAACAAGTGGTGGGGCTTTAAAAAATGTTCTCCAGAGCCGAGACTTGGTTCAGCCAGCCATGCACTGCCGACGTCATTGTAAAACTCATTGAATACTATTAATTTTTAATATGAGAAACGTTTGAAACCTGCTCTAGACTAGAGCTTCATAGTGAGTGTGAAGCAGCCTAACCTAAGCTTTGACGTCCTAACGTTATGTCCAAATAGTACCATAGGCTTCTGGTCAGAAGTAGTGCACTATATAAGGAATAAAGATGCAGATAACGTTAGCTATCACAGGTAGCTAATGAAATAGCAGACGTTAACTAGCTATTAAATGCAGCTGATGCAGATTCTACATTACAACAAAAAACAAAGGATACAATTGGATGTTTTCCTGCAAAGAATGAGACAAATATGACAGTTAAACAAGTCTTCTTCTAAATCTTCCATTCATATAATTATGTACATGCTTAGTGATGTATTTACAAAATGTCTGAATTGGCACGCTTGCTTAAACATTTAACATGCGTTGCTGTGCTGTTCGTGAGAAGCGCTAGGTAGCAAAACGTTCTCTAGCTAGCTAAGTGGCTTAGCGCAGTTAAGTAGGATAACGTTACTTCTTCAATGGCTAAGCCTACTAAAAATGTAAATATCTGAAAACTGAAAGCGCAACTCCTATATGCCACATTAAGGCATGCGATTAATAACGCAGCAGACAATTTATAGTTCACAAGTTTGTCCTGCACATTTATGAAAACTATTTCCGCCACTCAGATCCAAGACACGCGCCATCGGTTATTTACCATGGAGACAGACACCGCACCCATAGAGATAGATAGAGAACTCTAGTGGCCAAAAGTCTATTTTAGCATGGGCAGCGCCAACGTCCCAGTCAGTATTAGAACGTCATCACCAAGGCAGCCTGTAAAGAAAATACTGTGGTTACCTAGGTTACCTCATTTGGCTCACAGCAACAAAAAAAATGATATTTTCCAAACGCAATGTTCTTGTCTGTTTGTTTTAGTCGATTACACAACTATATTTAAGAAAAGTACAACATGTCTAAATTACTTTTCAACATTGCCTGCTCTTGAGCGTTCTCACTACTTAGAAAAGCATAATATTGTAGGGCTTTCCTCATGCCCTTTTTCATGATGGCGCTAGCAACCAGAACATTAAGGTAGCCAATACCAACAACAAACAAACTGACTATACAGCTACACGAGTGAGTGGAAACGGAGGATACTAAACAAGGGATTTTTTACCTCGTGACATTGAACAACACAACAGCTTTTCGGCATGTTTTGTTATTTCTGTAAACAAAAAATGTACTACGGACTCAGTGACCGCCTGCAGGGAGAAACTTTGTAGCAGGGCAGGGGAAAAAGAGGAAGGAGCATTGGGGATAGTCACATTTGAAGGGATGGGAGATGAGGAAATGTTGGACTGGCAAGGAGGCATGGCTGAGTCAAATAGGAATCCTGACTTAATGAAGTGGTGATTAAAGAGCTCAGCCATGTGCTTCTTGTCAGTAACAACCACATCATCAACATTAAGGGACATGAGCAGCTGTGAGGAGGAAGGTTTATTCTCCAGGTCTTTAACTGTTTTCCAGAACTTCTTGGGGTTAGACCCACAGAGAGRGAACTGCTCCTTAAAGTAACTAACTTTGGCCTTCCGGATAGCCTGAGTGCATATACRGGGTGTACTGGTACTGAGTCAGTGTGCCGGGGTACAGGTTAGTCGGTAATTTGTGCATGTAGGTAGGGGTAAAGTGACTATGCATAGATAATAAACAGTGAGTAGCAGCTGTGTAAAATACTCGAAGCGAGCATAAAAGGCATTTAGCTCATCTGGTAGGCTCGCATCACTGGGCAGCTTGCGGCTGGATTTCCCTTTGTAGTCCGTAATAGTTTTCAAGCCCTGCCACATCCGACGAGCATCAGAGCCGGTGTAGTAGGATTCAATCTTAATCCTGTATTGAYGCTTTGCCTGTTTGATGGTTCGTCTGAGGGCGTAGCAGAATTTCTTATAAGCGTCCGGATTAGCGTCCCACTCCTTGAAAGCGACAGTTCCTTTAGCTTGATGCGGATGTTGCCTGTAATCCATGRCATCTGGTTGAGATAGGTATGTACGGTCAACTGTGGGGACGACGTTGTCGATGCACTTATTGATGAAGCCTATGACTGAGGTGGTGTACTCCTCAATGCCATTTGATGAATTCCGGAACATATTCCAGTCTGTGCTAGTGTAACAGTTTAACTTTACGTCCGTCCCCTCGCCCATACCCAGGCGCGAACCAGGGACCCTCTGCACACATCAACAACAGTCACCCACGAAGCATCGTTACCCATCACTCCACAAAAGCCGCGGCCCTTGCAGAGCAAGGGGAACCACTACTTCAAGGTCTCAAAGCGAGTGACGTCACTGTTTGAAAGGCTATTAGTGCGCACCACAGCTAACTAGCTAGGCATTTCACATCGGTTACACTAGCAAAACAGTACTGTAGTGTAGCATCCGCGTCATCTGATCACTTCCATATAGAGCGAGTCACTGGTATTTCCTGCTTGTAAGCAGGAATCAGGATAGAATTATGGTCAGATTTGCCAAATGGAGGGCGAAGAAGAGCTTTGTATGCGTCTCCGTGTGTGGACTTCCCTCTGGTTGTGCGTGACATGCTGGTAGAAATGAGGTAAAACGGATTTAAGTTTGCGGCCACTAGGAGCAGTTTCTGGATGAGAATTTTCTTGTTTGCTTATGGTCTTATACAGCTGGTTGAGTGCGGTCTTAGTGCCAGCATCGTTTTGTGGTGGTAAATAGACAGCTACAAATAATATYGAGTACTCTCTCGGTAGATAGTGTGGTCTACAGCTTATCATAAGGTACTCTACCTCAGGTGAGCAATACCTCGAGACTTCTTTAATATTAGACATCGCTCACCAGCTGTTGACAAATAGATGACTGACATGGGGCACTGTTTTGAAGCCACTACTSTAACAAAACATTTTGGAAAATATAGAAATTCCTTTAAATATCTACATTTGTTTTTGGTCACGTTTATTCTATTACAGACATCTTAATGCACTTAAATTATGTGAGCTAAACATAATAAAATAAACATTTTCCTTTTAAGTATAATTTGTAGAAAGTACTAATGTTACTACAAAATATCCATATATATATAATTACACACCTATATAATACTTAGTAATTTACTTGAAATACTGTAGAATTCCATTCATTCCTATGGAGTGCCAATATGGCCGACCGGTGCCTTCAGAGCCTTTCATTGGCCAATATATAGTGTCAGTCATCCAGGGTTTAATACCTCTTTAATTATAATCCTGAACCTAGAGCAAACTAGAAGGCGGTGATGTTATCTTGCTTGAAGAATGTTAAATTACAAAAATGCAATAATTAAACACGTTTATTAACAATCGTTTAGAATGCAGTTCAAATTCAAACAAATCTTGAAAACAAATAACATAGGAAAACCGAACAATTCACGTTACAGAAAGTAGATCTGAGCTATTCTAACACAAACATAACAATATATGTAGGTAGGTGCTGAACATTTGTTCATATAAACCAATACAGATTAACGTCTGAGACCTAATCTGCAATCTCATTTATTGTTCTAGGATGAGTTTCACAAAGAGCCTCTCGTGGATTAGGTAAACCCGTGCCGTTCTTCTTGAGTGCAATATAAAGAAAAATCCAGATTCTCCACACTCCTCCGGAAGTGTGCAATTGTACACTTCCCGTCAAATTGGGCCTAAAACTGTCATCTTGTCAACTTCCTCCAGAGATGGGACATCTTTTTAGCTAGAGGCTGTGTCTTTACCTGAATGTTCCTGTGAGACAACACAAATCATACAGCTCAGTATTCATCCAGGTAAACATGTAATGTACACAGCAAATAAATGCACAGAAATGTTGGTTGAATAATGTAAAGAATTGATATCCGCGACCTATCCACTCCATGATCCTCCTTTTTCAAACCTCACACCTGTGACTTACATTATTTGGTAATAGGGACTATAAAAGAGCGGCCAACCATTGCTTCTTTACCATAAGTATAGAACAAAGAAAACTCAAGTGAGATAATTGTGATGAGATTCAAACAGGATTCTGGTGCTTTACCATAAACTTCAGATAGTGACAGAGGCTGCTGCAGTGTTGGTTCTTTGCTTCGTCCTCATTGACATAGATGACTTGACACAGGTCGCAGAAGTAGCCCATGACAGGTTTAATGAATTCTCTTCCTGTAACAACGCATTAGAAAACATAGTACTGTACTTCATAAAGACAATGCCTCTTACTAGTTCATTGCTGCACAACTTGGTAGTGTTTCAAAGCAAACAAATTAAAATAGTTGTTTCAGCGATGAAGTCTAAAAAGGTAATTTTGTTAATTTTCTTGAAAGGAGACATGGCAGTAGCCTGGGTCCAGTCTTATTGTGCTCTCTTGCCTATTCCAAGAGCACAAACACAGATCTGGGACCAGGTTATAGAAAGAGACAGCAGATCTGGGACCAGGCTATAGAAGAAGACAACAGATCTGAGACCAAGCTACCGTAGAGTGCAGTGAGGCTATAAATCACATCCAAAACCTTACCCACTGGGTTGTTGGCCTGGAACGATGACTCCATACCAGTCTTCATGGAATCTGGTCCCGTTTCCACATTATCCTCCATCTTGGTTTCTGCATTATCCTCGTTGCTACAGGCCTGCTTCTCTTTCTCAGCAGCAGGGACAGGGGCATCCTTTTGGTCTTCACTGTTGGAGGATTTGTCAATATTCCTTCAGACGCTCCTATGTCCTCCTTGTCACAGTGTTGGGCTGGCTTGGAGCGTACTTGTCGTGATGTCTTTCTCTTTTGTCTCCTCGTCCTTCTCCATTGTCTCCTCGTCCTTCTCCATTGTCTCCTCGTCCTTCTCCATTGTCTCCTCGTCCTTCTCTTCTCCTTCTCCTTCTCCATTGTCTCCTCGTCCTTCTCCATTGTCTCCTCGTCCTTCTCTTTTGTCTTGTCCCGTCCTTCTTCTTTGTCTTGTCGTCCTTCTCTTTTGTCTTGTCGTCCTTCTCTTTTGTCTTGTCGTCCTTAGCCACTGACTTTGAGTGACTGCTGGTCCGTCCACTCCTTATCCTGCTACTGCTTCTAGTACTCAAGTGATCTTTCTTCCGATCACTTTTAGAATCAGTTCAGGTTTCCACCTGACAAAATAAGATAATTCCTTTTTAGTCCAGAATTATATAAGTAGTTTAGAAACGTTTACCTTCAGATAGATAGGCAGAAATCACTGCACATAGAAAATATCCCTGTTGATCATGTTTTATCAGAAGAGACAGAGAAACATCAATTATCAGTGGCTCCCACACGGAATGGGACTGAGTGTGTATACGTCTGTTTAGCAGAGCAGCACCAACCCTGTTGTTAGTCTTTTGTATTTCTGAGACCGCAGGATGATCAACTTCTGGCCGTATAATTTACAGCCATTATAACGCAGCTCTCTTAAAGCCTTTGTCGCATCAGAAGACCTCTCCATCTCAATGAAGCCCTGAGAGAGATGAGAGAAGGAGGAGGACCATGGTTACTGGAAACAACAAAATGTGATCAGCCTTGTAGTACATCATTAGGATCGACTCCATTTTAGATTTCCTTCTGTTGGGAAAATACCTCTTCACCGTTGCGAAGGATCAAATAGCGGTGCACTCTCCCAAAGCCTTTAACAATCTTCAGGAAGTCACTATCCGTATAGAAGCTTCTGGGAAGGTTTTTGACGTAGATCACTCTACCAGGTGTCTGATCACGTCCTGAGGCTGAAATGAAAATATTTTACAGGTGTGGTTGTAACAAACCTTATTGACAATAGTTAACTAAAGCTGCAATGAACCCACTCAACCCAGATCGTATATATGGTGTTAGACTGACATATTGCTTAAAACCAATCTTCCCCAGTTGAATGAACAATTCTAAACAGATGACCAGTACTGACTCACAGAACACATCAGAAACAATAATTTAAAATATATACAGATTTGCTCACCTTGCTCTTGGATCTGCTCTTGATCTCATCTGTTGACTGGTTATCTGCAATGTAAGATAGACATACAATCAATGACCTTTATAACAATGTTACTCTTTCTTTAAAAGTGCTGAAGTTTGAATGGAATCTGTGGTCGGGTTGCTAGGGGTTGAGTAATAAGTCACCTTGGTTATCACCTGAGGAATCCTCCTCCAGCTCATCCAATGTAATAAGATTCTCAAGGTCCTCTGGGAAATCAGGCTGAGGGGAACAAACATCAAAACATGACACCTTGTATTTTACATATTGGAACTATGTTACTTGTCTTTTTTCAATTTGACTTATTAAATAGATGAACTACACGTTAAAGACCTGACAGAGCATGTATAGATGAACTACACGTTAAAGACCTGACAGAGCATGTATAGATGAACTACACGTTAAAGACCTGACAGAGCATGTATAGATGAACTACACGTTAAAGACCTGACAGAGCATGTATAGATGAACTACACGTTAAAGACCTGACAGAGCATGTATAGATGAACTACACGTTAAAGACCTGACAGAAGCATGTATAGATGAACTACACGTTAAAGACCTGACAGAGCATGTATAGATGAACTACACGTTAAAGACCTGACACGAGCATGTATAGATGAACTACACGTTAAAGACCTGACAGAGCATGTATAGATGAACTACACGTTAAAGACCTGACAGAGCATGTATAGATGAACTACACGTTAAAGACCTGACAGAGCATGTATAGATGAACTACACGTTAAAGACCTGACAGAGCATGTATAGATGAACTACACGTTAAAGACTGACAGAGCATGTATAGATGAACTACACGTAAAGACCTGACAGAGCATGTATAGATGAACTACACGTTAAAGACCTGACAGAGCATGTATAGATGAACTACACGTTAAAGACCTGACAGAGCATGTATAGATGAACTACACGTTAAAGACCTGACAGAGCATGTATAGATGAACTACACAGTTAAAGACCTGACAGAGCATGTATGATGAACTACACGTTAAAGACCTGACAGAGCATGTATAGATGAACTACACGTTAAAGACCTGACAGAGCATGTATAGATGAACTACACGTTAAAGACCTGACAGAGCATGTATAGATGAACTACACGTTAAAGACCTGACAGAGCATGTATAGATGAACTACACGTTAAAGACCTGACAGAGCATGTATAGATGAACTACACGTTAAAGACCTGACAGAGCATGTATAGATGAACTACACGTTAAAGACCTGACAGAGCATGTATAGATGAACTACACGTTAAAGACCTGACAGAGCATGTATAGATGAACTACACGTTAAAGACCTGACAGAGCATGTATAGATGAACTACACGTTAAGACCTGACAGAGCATGTATAGATGAACTACACGTTAAAGACCTGACAGAGCATGTATAGATGAACTACACGTTAAAGACCTGACAGAGCATGTATAGATGAACTACACGTTAAAGACCTGACAGAGCATGTATAGATGAACTACACGTTAAAGACCTGACAGAGCATGTATAGATGAACTACACGTTAAAGACCTGACAGAGCATGTATAGATGAACTACACGTTAAAGACCTGACAGAGCATGTATAGATGAACTACACGTTAAAGACCTGACAGAGCATGTATAGATGAACTACACGTTAAAGACCTGACAGAGCATGTATAGATGAACTACATGTTAAAGACGACAGAGCAGTATAGATGAACTACAGTTAAAGACCTGACAGAGCATGTATAGATGAACTACAGTTAAAGAACCTGACAGAGCATGTATAGATGAACTACACGTTAAAGACCTGACAGAGCATGTATAGATGAACTACACGTTAAAGACCTGACAGAGCATGTATAGATGAACTACACGTTAAAGACCTGACAGAGCATGTATAGATGAACTACACGTTTAAAACCTGACAGAGCATGTATAGATGAACTACACGTTAAAGACCTGACAGAGCATGTATAGATGAACTACACGTTAAAGACCTGACAGAGCATGTATAGATGAACTACATGTTAAAGAACCTGACAGAGCATGTATAGATGAACTACACGTTAAAGACCTGACAGAGCATGTATAGATGAAACTACACGTTAAAGACCTGACAGAGCATGTATAGATGAACTACACGTTAAAGACCTGACAGAGCATGTATAGATGAACTACACGTTAAAGAACCTGACAGAGCATGTATAGATGAAAACTAACGTTAAAGACCTGACAGAGCATGTATAGATGAACTACACGTTAAAGACCTGAAGAGCATGTATAGATGAACTACACGTTAAAGACCTGACAGAGCATGTATAGAGATGAACTACACGTTAAAGACCTGACAGAGCATGTATAGATGAACTACACGTTAAAGACCTGACAGAGCATGTATAGATGAACTACACGTTAAAGACCTGACAGAGCATGTATAGATGAACTACACGTTAAAGACCTGACAGAGCATGTATAGATGAACTACACGTTAAAAGACCTGACAGAGCATGTATAGATGAACTACACGTTAAAAGACCTGACAGAGCATGTATAGATGAACTACACGTATAAAGACCTGACAGAGCATGTATAGATGAACTACACGTTAAAGACCTGACAGAGCATGTTATAGATGAACTACACGTTAAAGACCTGACAGAGCATGTATAGATGAACTACACGTTAAAGACCTGACAGAGCATGTATAGATGAACTACACGTTAAAGACCTGACAGAGCATGTATAGATGAACTACACGTTAAAGACCTGACAGAGCATGTATAGATGAACTACAGTTAAAACCTGACAGAGCATGTATAGATGAACTACACGTTAAAGACCTGACAGAGCATGTATAGATGAAACTACACGTTAAAGACCTGACAGAGCATGTATAGATGAACTACACTGTTAAAGACCTGACAGAGCATGTATAGATGAACTACACGTTAAAGACCTGACAGAGCATGTATAGATGAACTACACGTTAAAGACCTGACAGAGCATGTATAGATGAACTACACGTTAAAGACCTGACAGAGCATGTATAGATGAACTACATGTTAAAGACCGACAGTACTTTACCTCATCATAATGTATGAAGTATCTCCTTTCTGGTCTTCACCACATTCCTTCTGACCACTACTCTCC
Source organism: Salvelinus sp. IW2-2015 (assembly GCF_002910315.2). Taxonomy (NCBI): domain Eukaryota; kingdom Metazoa; phylum Chordata; class Actinopteri; order Salmoniformes; family Salmonidae; genus Salvelinus; species Salvelinus sp. IW2-2015. The sequence goes on from NC_036846.1 coordinate 23,757,070, forward strand.
TGTTCTGTACCACCGTACTGAGAGCTCTTTCCCCTGTTCTGACCCGTACTGAGAGCTCTTCCCCTGTTCTGACCCGTATGAGATCTTCCGTTCTGAACCGTAGCTGAGCTTTTCCCCTGTTCTGACCCGGTAGCTGAGAGCTCTTTCCCCTGTTCTGACCCGGTAGCTGAGAGCTCTTTCCCCTGTTCTGACCGGTAGCTGAGAGCTCTTTCCCCTGTTCTGACCCGGTAGCTGAGAGCTCTTTCCCCTGTTCTGACCCGGTAGCTGAGAGCTCTTTCCCCTGTTCTGACCCGGTAGCTGAGAGCTCTTTCCCCTGTCTGACCCGTACTGAGAGCTCTTTCCCCTGTTCTGACCCGGTAGCTGAGAGCTCTTTCCCCTGTTCTGACCCGGTAACTGAGAGCTCTTTCCCCTGTTCTGACCCAGTAACTGAGAGCTCTTTCCCCTGTTCTGACCCGGTAGCTGATAGCTCTTCTGTAGGAGCATCATCTACAGTCCCAGAGGTTGCTTTCTGCCTGGGCTCACATAGTTCTTTAAACTCCTGGATCAAGTCCTCAGCACTCTCCTGCGGTTCCTCTCCCTCCCCTACCCCTCCCTCCTCTCCACATGTCAGAGTTCTCCTCCCCATCCTCCCCATACACGGCCATCCCCTCGATGTCACTGTCCATTTCACAGGCCTCCATGGCTCCATCCTCCTGGCTGTCCTGGGTCTCAGTTTCTTGCTTGCTCTGGTCAATCGTGTCGACAGCCTTTTTGGACTTCTCCATCACAGTGGAGGACTGGGATGTGGCCTTATTCTTGATGGGAGGTTGTGAGCGAGTGGATGTGAAATGGGGGATACCTTCTCACTGGACACCCGCTCTTTAGTATGGGAGTGAGGCGTTCTGGAGGACCGACTGGAGCTCTGTTTGCTGGGGACCTTGGCCTGCGAGGCTTCTGGAGGACCGACTGGAGCTCTGTTTGCTGGGGGACCTTGGCCTGCGAGGGCTTCTGGAGGACCGACTGGAGCTCTGTTTGCTGGGGGACCTTGGCCTGTGAGGGCTTCTGGAGGACCGACTGGAGCTCTGTTTTCTGGGGGACTTTGGCCTGCTTTTACCCCCACTGTTTGATTTCACTCGTTCTTTATGACGGTCGCTATCCCTCTCTCTACTCCTCCTCCTTTTTGAGGAGGTTGGTGAATCTCTCCTGGGGCTGAGGGACCGCCTTCCGGGGCTTGGGGTTCTCTTCCTCTTAGATCTGTCTTCAGACTTCCTGCTCCTGTCTGGAGACTTTCTGTCTGAAGACTTCCTGTCTGAAGACTTCCTCTCAGACATGGTCCTGCATGATGTGATGGAAAAAAGGTTTACAGACAACACTTTTATTTCCATGTTTTCTGGCTTTTACAGAGTCTAAATTAACTATTTCTCCTTTAATACAGTGGTTATAACAGTGACAGTGTCTGACAATCTGAATTCAGAAGCCATAATTAATGCATGTTTACATGCAAAACAAAAGGTAATAGCACAACAGGGGACGCATCAACTTACCGAAATGTATCATACTCTGATGAGAAGGCCACTTTAATATGTATCTCATCTATTTTCAGGTGTTTGGACGTATGGTGTTCAACAAGCTTCTGTGCATCCAGTGCATTCGTCATTTCCACAAATGCCTAAGAGGACAGAATACACGGTAAGCAAATTGTAGTATACTATAACAAAGACCCCRKAAAAWTTCAAAGCAATATGCTGTTTAATACCTGCGTAGGTAAGAATAGAGAGTGCMCCACAGGTCCAAATCCTTCCGCTACGGCCAGTAACTCTCTTTTCCACGCGGCAGACTCTTTACCAGGAGGCACAGGGGAAAAACTCAACACCCGGGAACTCTATATGGACGTAAATGGATTTATTTAACTCATTGAATAATACTGTGTGCGTGTGTGGTTGTTTTAGGGAAAAATCTTCAATTACCCCTTCAACCAAATTTAACAAAGATTTAGTAAATGAATTAATCTTGTAAAAATGTACCTGTAGGAAATTAAATGTTGACGAGACAGAGAAGGTGACTTGTCCTCRTTTCACCATCACTGGGTTACTGAGGTAGTATGTCACAATATCGGCGGCCTGGTCCGTTGACCCCAACTCCACAAACGCCTGAAGATGCAGCATTACAAGAACCATYAAAACATTATAACTAGAATGGATATCCCTATTGTAGTCAATGAGGCCATGATGGGTGGCGATTCTATTTCTATACTTACATGATGATGAATATAAGATTTTCTCAATTATTATTCAGTCAATACAAGACTTTTGACCCAATTTCATAGGAATTGAAAACACATATATTAGGTATTTGAATAGATGGCAGAATGAATAGGCTACTAGTCTTCTTACCAAAGCAGGGAACATGATGACTTTCACAACTTCACCAAACGGTTTAATCAGGTCCTTCAACCATCTTCGTTGAGAGACCGGGCAGTAAATTTGGCACAAACCACTTTGCCACTCCCTAGAATTATGGCAAGTAAAACGACAATGTGAAAACTAAAAAAAGGGGGAAACTAGATAGTAATAAACCAGAAACAACAGGAGAACAACAAAACCTTTGTAACCTTTGTCTTAGTGTCTACGTTTTTTCTAGAGCCGCTACTTGACGGTTTACCTACAGGACAATATAAAAGGTAAGTTACTGACACGTTAATATGTTATATGAATAAATCAGACATATACCGTCAAAGCAATGGTCCTGGTGTGCTGTTTGTAGAACATGGCGTACCAACACCAGAGTGTCGGGGCGGCAAGTAGCCTAGCGGTTAGAGCGTTGGACTTGTAACCAAAAGGTTGCAAGATCGAATCCCCGAACTGACAAGGACAAAATCTGTCGTTCTGCCCTGAACAAGGCAGTTAACCCACTGTTCCTAGGCCGTCATTGAAAATAAGAATTTGTTCTTAACTGACTTGCCTAGTTAAATAAGGTAAAATAAAATAATATTTAAAATTCGAAATACCAAAATGTATGCTTGATAAAAGTGTCTGATAAAATGGACAGGAAGTAATACAGGAAGTATTCACACCCTTGACTTATTCCACATTGTTGTGTTTCAGCCTGAATATAAAATGGATTAAATTGAGATTTTGTGTCACTGGCCTGCCCACATAATGTAAAAGTGGAATTATGTTCTGAGAAATGTTAACAAATGAATGAAAAATGAAAAGCTGAAATGCCAATATGTATTCAACCACCTGTTTATGGCAAGCCTTAATAAGTTCAGGATTAAAAATGTCTTTAACAAGTTGCAAGGACTCATTCTGTGTTCAATACTAGTGTTTATATGTATTTTGAATGACTACCTCATCTCTGTACCCCACACATACAATGATCTGTAAGGTCCCTCAGTCGAGCATTGAACTTCAAACACAGATTCAGCCACAAAGACCAGGGAGGTTTTCCAATGCCTCACAAAGAATGGCACGTATTGGTAGATGGGTAAAAATATAAAGCAGACATTGAATATCACTTTGAGCATAGGAAGTTATTAATTACACTTTGGATGGTGTGTCAATACACCCAGTCACTACAAAGATACAGGTGTCCTTCCTCACTCAGTTGCCGGAGAGGAAGGAAACCTCTCAGGGATTTCACCATGAGGTGAATGGTAACTTTAAAACAGTTACAGAGTTTAATGGCTGTGATTGGAGAAAACTGAGGATCAACAACTTTGTAGTTAAGCCACAATACTAAAGGGAAAAGGGGGGATACTAGTCAGCTGTACAACTGAATGCCTTCAACTGAAATGTGTCTTCCGCATTTAACCCAACCCCTCTGAATCAGAGAGGTACGGAGGGGGGCTGCCTTAAATCAACATCCATGTCTTTGGCGCCCGGGGAACAGTGGGTTAACTGCCTTGCTCAGGGGCAGAACAACAGACTTTAACCTTGTCAGCTCAGGGATTCGATCCAGCAACCTTTCCGTTACTGTCCCAATGCTCTAACCACTAGGCTACCTACTAACCTAAATGACAGAGTGAAAGAAGGAAGCTTGTACAGCATAAAAATATTCCAAACATGCATCCGGTTTACAATAAAGTAAAACTGCTAAAAAGGTGGCCAAAATGTTTACTTTATGTCCTGAATACAAAGCATTATGTTTGGGGCATCACCAACACAACACCTCACTGAGTACCACTCTTAATATTTTCAAGCATGGTATTTCTACATCATGTTATGGGTATGCTCGTCATCGACAAGTACTAGGGAGTTTTTTAGGATAAAATGAAACAGAATAGAGCAAAGCGCAGGCAAAATCCTAGAGGAAAACCTGGTTCAGTCTGTTTTCAACCGACACTGGGAAACAAATTCACTTTTCAGCAAGACATAACCTACAACTCAAGGCCAAATATACACTGGAGTTGCTTACCAAGATGACATTGAATGTTCCTGAGTGGCCTAGTTACAGTTGACCTTAAATCAGTTTGAAAATCTATGGCAAAACTTAAATGGCTGTTTTGCAATGATCAACAACCAACTTGACAGAGAATGAAGAATTTAAAAAAGAATAAATGTGCAAATAGTGTACAATTCAGGTGTGCAAAGCTCCTCGAAATTTACCCAGAAAGACTCACAGCTGTAATCACTGCCAAAGGTGAGTCTAACATGCATTGTAATCACTGCCAAAGGTGAGTCTAACATGCAGTAACCGAAAGGTTGCTGGATCGAATCCCTGAGCTGACAAGGTTAGTCTGTCGTTCTCAGGAGTGTGAATACTTATGTAAATTTGATTTCTGTATTTCATTTTCATTACATTTGCAACAATTTCAAAAAACATGTTTTCACTTTGTCATTATGGGGTATTGTGTGTAGATGGGCGAGAGAGAACAAAGTATACTTAATCCATTTTGAATTCAGGCTGTAACAACAAAATGTAGAATAAGTCAAGGGGTATGAATACTTTCTGAAGGCACTGTATTATGTAGAGGCAAGCTAATGCAGTTAGTTTACCTAAGTAGTTAATAGACCTATGGGAAGGTTCACCAGTCTTCTCTTCAACCCTTGGTCTGTCTGTGTGGTCGTCACCACTAAAGGGATTAAAAGGCCTGTAGTTAAGATCTATGCTACATTAATACCAAGCACACACACACACAGAGACAGAGAGATATTCACTTACCTTCTGGCGGTCTGCATCRGGCAATCCCATTCAGGATACCTAAAACGTAGGCACAGGAAGAAGAGATGGAATGATTTTTTAAAAAGCTGAACAATTTAGGAACTTAATCGATTTAAGCTAGGCCTATTACAATATCAATATTGACAGTAAGAGTTCGAAACGTCATCAAATGTATTGGCCACATACACATATTTAGCAGATATATAGCAAAATGCTTGTGTCATGCTGTTGAGTGGAGAACTGGAAAAACATATTGAGTATGTGATTACTCACATTTGAAGAAGTGTGAGCTGTCCGTCTGCATGTTGAGTTCCATTGARGTGRGTGAACCAGAACTYCAACAACAACAAAAATGACKAAAAAAATAAGTACTCACTGATTGTTCATATTTAAGATAATGCATAGGCTGTATTCTAACATACGTAGCAGTAACTGTATATTATTAGTGGCACAAATAGGCTTAAGATTCATACACGTTGGACCCTTTCACACACACATGAACCTACCTGAGACCCAGATAATGCAGATTCAACAGAAATAAGAGGAGTAAGCTACTTACCTTTTCAGAGAGCACAGTAATATCGCAGAGAGAGCACGAATAAGGAAACYTTTGGGGGATTTCTCCGTGGAAGTCAAGAGCAGCCTTCTTGGTGGGAGTGTTGRCAGAGGTGGCCATCTTGATTGTGACAACTGGGACATCTTGGTCTGGGCGTGGTCTGTAGTTTGTAGCTGGTGGTGGTGGGTACCTGTAATCTACTGCTGGTTGGGATGAGTTGGGGGGTTTCCAGCTGTTGCTGCTTCCWCCTTGGGCCGTGCTGTAAGTGGACCTAGGAGTTTGGTAACTTCTGGGAGTTTCTTTACCATAGTGGTAGTCCACAACTCGGACAGGCACAGGTTCTAGGCGAGAGCGTGTGTACTGCATCGGGTTGCSATGACGATCTAGTTGCCAGGGCTCAGCCTGTTCTYTGGGAAGGAGTTGGGAAGGGGGAAGAGCGTGGTGGGGGTCCAATGGGTAGTCTAATGGCTGAGAACGACTCTGGTCACCCTGCTCCCACGCACYGCCTGGAGGAGGGGTAYCAGTGGGGGGGCGAGATGTGGCAGCAGGGGGGTAAGAGATCATAGCTGGATATGGTGGCTGCTGTGTCGCCCTCTTCTTTCTGATCTCCAGGAGCAGACGTGGTAGGTTCTCCACAGTGATGAGCTCCTCAGGCATCTCGGCTAGTAGAGACAAGTCTTTGGGCTCGAGCCCACAGCTGCTCAGGAGGGTCAGAATTTGGTCTGACCGACTTAGAGAGGAGTAAGGGTCTGACTGGCGTAGTGAGAAGGAGTAAGGGGACTCGTTGGCAGCGGAGGCTCTGGATGAGGAGGATGGGTAGGATGGTATTGTGGAATGAGACGGTGGCTCCTGGGACGATCTGTAAACATTGTGACCGTGGTCTCCAGGGTGCAGGTGATCTGGAGAGTCYAAAGCGCTGGCTCTTAGATCTTTAGCTGGTGGTGGTCGTCTGTAGGAGTAGTTGTGAGACATGCTGGAACGTAAACGTATCAAATCTCTGTAYAGAAAGTTGCCAGTGAAGAGATGAYGGGTCAAAYAAGCAATCTAGGGGAARATSGATTCAATATCAGGAAACTTGGGGGCGGGGRCTATCTTGGCTGATTCCTTGTAGGTGACATGCTGGCGATAACCGGCAGGCCTTGCCCGAACCGTCATGCTAGCTAACGTCATCTGGCAAATGCTGGCTGAACGAACGTTAGTTAGCCCTGACATGGAGCCAAACCATAGGCCTGAAAGGGTTGCTCATGCAAGTGATAAAAATGACATAGATAGCTAGCTAGATATTGTAGACCATCYAAATGAATAGGATAAATTTACTAAAACGAAACTGACACTGGCTGAACTAGCAAAGCTAACGTTGACGTAAGCAAGCTAACTTCCTCTCATGTTAGCTCGATAAACTAGGCTATCTACAAACCACCATTTTTGAAAGCTGAAGATAATTAGTGAATACATATAAAGACTTGACATAAATATCGGTATGCAACTTTATTCATTAAGTATCTTACCGTAACCTGTAGCGAAGGAGCTGCGCGCTTCACAGGCGTCTAAACCGGAACCGGAAGTGAAAGGTAAACTACAATAATTTTGTACAAAGTAAAAGTCGATTGCGGTTTGTACTATATGAAAACAGGGTATTCAAGAGTATACATTTATGAGGGAGCCATGTTTATTTTTTTGTGAAATCACAATATATAGTCCATCCATCAATATTTATTTTCAAATACTTTAAGAAAAAATATATATGTTTTTTGTTATGTTTGTGCAATACTTTTGGTACATTTTTATACAGTAGTTTCTTTTTTATGTGCATTTAAAAAAATCTAAAGTCAACATCTACATGGCAGTAGGATATCAAGCACCAGGCCTCGAACGTAATGGCAGGAAGTAGAGGAGCAATGAAATAAAAGGCTCCTTAACAGCTTCTACCCACAAGCCATAAGACTGCTGAACAATTAATAATGGCCACCCGGACTATTTACAATCTGCATTTCAATAAAAGGAATTCATAATGCAAACCAAGATCTAATGAAAAATGTCTTCTGATTTTTAAATGAACCATAATTTTGATTGAACAGAAATTATTATTTGATGGGCAGGTATGTTAGAACTACTTACATAACATGGCCTATAATATTCAAAAAGGAAATAAAAGGTCTTCTGGCTCCTACCCTGTTTTACATTCAGAAGAGTTACAAAAAAACATATGATTTATATACACAACATTATTCAAAACGTTAACCATGCAGGGCTAGCTGGAAAACTTTGGCAACACATTAAGTGCAACAGATTAACAAAACTCAAACAGATCTTCCTACGCTGGCTTCAGTGTGGACAGATAACTTGTCATCGAAGACTAGTCTCAGTGCTTCAATCCTGGTAGAATTCTTGCGCTTCAGGGTTAAATTGCTGTAACCTAAAGAGAGAAAAAAACATGAGGGAAAATGTCATCAAAGTTTACAGAGATTATTCAATCCAAACAAATTGTGATGTCATAGGCCGACTATTTGTACAGTATGTTCCAGCCTCTGCCATCTTGACAAAAATCATACTTTATACTTATGCTAAAATGTTTATTTTATTCTACTGAGCCATTTACTTTCTGTTCATATTCTTATCTTTTATTATTTATTATTGTTGTTGCATTGTCGACAAGGAACCTGCAAGTAAGCATTTCATTGGAGGGTGTATCCCTTGTGTATCCCGTACATACGACTAATAAAACTTGAAACTAGAACAAGATAGCACATATATATCTGGGACTAGGCTAGCCTCAGTCTGTATCACATCCGGCCGTGATTGGGAGTCCCATAGGGCGGCGCACAATTGGCCCAGTGTCATCCGGGTTTSGCTGTCATTGTAAATAAGAATTTGTTCTTAATTGACTTGCCTAGTTAAATAAAGGTTAAAACAAAAAAATATATATATATTTTAAAGCCTCAGAAACACAGGCTTTTCACGAGTTGATGAGAACAGACTTACATGAATGGTTCCCTACACGCAGTCTGGTATTTACGAGGCTAACACGAAACTAGGACTAGGCCAACTAAAATGTCTACTTTCCACAGACTTAACTTTCATAAAACCTGGACAAATAAAACCACTCTGAAACATTTACCGCCAGGCCGTCGACGATGCCTGTGTCACTGAGGACCAGTAGGTTTAGTTGGTCCTGGAGCTGACCGAGGGTTGGAGGGAGATCTCTGGCTGGGATGAACCATTCATTCTCCTCTTCCTCCAACATCTCCTGGAAACACTGCTCAATGAACTCCGCCTCCCACAGCTCCTCCTCAATCTGGGGAAAAAGCATTCAATACTTTAGACACCCAACTCTTCGTAACACTATAAATTAAATAAATAACGATACATTAGCATTACAAAAATAGGTATTTCTTTGAGTGTGGTGTGGTGTAGGCATGAAAAATTACATCAACCTAATCTAGTACATCATCAATAGACAAAATAAGTAGAGGACCTGTCTGTTGAATTCCTCCTCGTTCTCCATCCACATGTATTCAGCAAAGGGATTGTCATCATTGATGAACTGTCCATGTAGGATCAATTCTATGCTGCTGAGGCTTGGGGTGTTGTTGATGCGACTTGGATCTTTCATTTTGGCTGTAACCAAGACAACTTAGCTATATCTGCAAAAACAGAACACAGTAATAATAAGACACAGGAATAAACAACCAACGACTAGGGGAAAAACACACTACAGTTCAAAATGCTAACTATGACCACAGCGTAACGTTAGCTATCTACAGACACGTGTTGTCTGCCTTTGTTAAGACGACTCGATATAAAGTCTAAAAGCAGCAAGTAGGGACACTCATTTCTGTTTTATATGAACCACAGCAATGTCATATATCGTTACGATATTTCATAACGGTCAAATTACCAGGTGAAGTTTCAAAGCTGGAAGTGTCAGTTGAACTCTTCTAAGATCGTGAAAAATAATGGCTGCTGAGTATGTTTGTTTACATGTTGAACGTCAGAAATTGAACGAATCGTATGATCCTCCCACGTGATTAGGGCGCATACTCCTTGGCTCGCTATAGCGTCACCGCAGCGTGAACCCCCCTGCGCAGGTAAGGACAATAAACACTGAGCTCCTTAACCTCGGAAAAACGTCGTTTTGAATATAAAATAACTAACGTTACAAATTACAACTATATATTGTTTTCATAGAACTCCATTTTTTTGTAGCATAATGTACATCTCATCATGAAAACATGCAGCTAGATGCCGCCATCAAATTAGCTTCGCAAGCCAACTAGGCCAGAGGCCTTTCACATCAAATATGTGGTTCTGCTGTTGCATATTAACATTTGGTTAGTTGCTACCATCTTCAAACAACGTTTTTATATCTAATACGCACAGAATTCAGCAAATATTCACACACTGAGTGCAAATGTATTTGGCTGCACAGCTGCAGTACAGACTAAAGCTGTTGCGGTTAGCAGCATCTCGTGTTAGCTAGCAACTTGTTTTTAATATGAATAGCTAATGTTGCGATATATTCTCTATACTCTTGTCTTTGCTATAGCTTGATCCATGTCTTTCCCGATCAGAGACTGGATCCAAATTTCATTTTTATCACAAACCCCACTGCTCATTGTAACCTAGTCGCTACAAATTTTAGCTCTTCAATTCATGTCAAGTTGTGTCCACTGCAGTTCGGCCTATTGTTGGTCATCTGATAAAGTCTGAACATTGTCCTTGTTTTATGAAGATCAAACATGGGTTAATCTATCTTCTCTTCTGGCTATGACATACAGTTCATGATACACAGTATCTTCCTCTACTTTCGTATGAGGTCAATTCACGTCTGAATCTTTGCTGTACATTTCCCTGCTTTTCTGTGAGTTGTCTCTCTTCAATCCTTTGTAAATTATTCTTCCTGTTTCTTTCATATAAACGTAACATTCTGATTCTGAACACAGTTCAATTGACTACTATTTGAATTGGGCCCTCCTCTCCACACTTGCTATCTGTACATTGTAGGCTAACTGAACCTGGCTGCGGACAGTGTTGTTTGCACCTCCATATCCCCATGCTAACTGTGGAGGAGGGTGGCAGACAAGAACTTACACCCTACACTTTCACCATTATGTTTCTGCAGAAATATTCCATCAGATGAAGAGGAGAGTTTTCCTTTTCCTCATCCACGTTGACTTGTTGCCACGTCGTTGTCWSTTTTTGAATTGACWYWKTRRTCRRRMRMKWKAYASWRRTAAATTGGCCCTCKCTTAACTGCTTCCTTATTCTGTTKTTGTYCRGTGMAYTRTCACMTTGAGTTAGTTTAGAGCACGTCAGCCATTTTGAGAGTGGCCATGTCCCAGAAGATTCCATCTGATAGCTCTCAGAAAGGCTTTGCTGTGGGACGCGGGCTCCTGGCTGCTGCTGAGACCCTCAACTTCAGCATGAATGAACAGCGTTCAGACAGCCTCCATCATGGCTCAACCTCCAGACAGTTGCACAGCATGTCCTCAGGTATGGGTGGTGGTGAGGGCGACCATGACCCGCAGCTGTCCCGTCGTGGTGGCAGCCACATTGGCAACTCCATGAAGCTGTTTGCCAGCTTGGGCCTGTCGCCCGCTGACCTAGACGTGCTGGCACAGATCCCAGAAGAAAACATTAGTGTGGAGTCCTTGCCTCAACTTATTATGCAGCTTAAGAACCGGAAGGTGGYTTCTGACAGACGCATGGCAGGCAACTCTAGAGGGGACCTGTCTGGGCTCTCCTCTGAGCCCTCATACAGAGCCAGCAGAGACAACTGGGATGACATGCGTGTTGGAAGACTGGGTGGTTCCATGGGGCAAGCTTCGGCCCACGCTCAGCAAGGAGACTTGGGCTACAATTCCATCCAAGACACTCCAGCTGGAAGGTACGAACTCGACTATGGCCACGGCAGTGGTGGAAGAGATCCAACGTGGTATTCAGATCTTTCCCATGATCGCTACAGCGGTATGGGCACGGGTCCCCCCTCAGCGGCAGACAGTGTCTTTATGACCAGGAGAATGGGTTCCCCGTCCCAAGGCAAAGTGCAGGACTTCTTAGGAGTTATACCTCACATGTTTCCCCATGTGTGCTCTCTTTGTGATTTTGACGTGCATTCTACCATGGTGAGTAGTAACTCCAATTCCTTTTCCACTTTACTGTTTCATCCATCCACACACACTGTCTACTCTGATCTCAGTTTGATTGCTGCTGTCATGCACGCACGGACACTTTTTCAATTCAAGACCAGAATTTATGATCAAGTGACGAAAGCCAATCCTATTGTACACAAAAAGTAATGGTTCAACAAGTTTGTTTACATTAGCGTCATATCTCCACTTATTCAGCTTCTTTCTCCTTTTGAAGAGCCGTAGTTTAATCACCCTTTGCTTTCTAATTGGTGTGGGAGCCAATTGATGTACACAGTGTATGTATTCAGTAAATCAGTCACTCATCCAGTGGGTGTCTTGGTCTGCAGGAGTGGAACCAGCACACGGATGGATTACGCCATGCAGAAAACCAGAGGCTTCTCCTGCAAATGTAAGTTACTCTTTCTAMTCAAACACACTACGTAATGTATAGGCCTTTTAGCAACGAGGTTATTTTCACTAATGTTCAGATAAACACTGAAGAAGGTGATACACACTGAATCGTCTGTGTACAACTTTTCCCCTGCCTATTGTAAAAAGAGTGGGGGGGAAAAGAAAGGAACTTTTTTTGAGTTTTGTCTTATAATAAAAATGTGTGCTACCACCAGCCATTTAAAAAAATATATATATATATTCTCCCATGATCTTTAGGTACCCAGAATGGGATCCACACATGGCCACAAGCAGAGGGTATGTGTGTCTACCCACGCACACACACGCAGACAATCGCTCTCTCTTGCTCACTTTCTCTTTCTTGGGCTCCCGAGTTGCGCAGCGGTCTAAGGCACTGCATCTCAGTGCTAGAGAGGCGTCACTACATACACCCTGGTTCGAATCCAGGCTGTATCACAACCGGCCGTGATTGGGAGTCCTATAGGGCGACGCACAATTGGCCCAGCTTCGTCCTGGTTTGGCCGGTGTAGGCCGTCATTCTAAATAAGAATTTGTGCTTAACTGACTTGCCTAGTTAAATACAAAATTCTCACACACACACACGCCGGTTGTTATAACATGTTTGCAAATATTAGTCCCAAGAACACAGTAAACCAGAACCTTTCAGGTGGTTTGATTTTAAAGAGCAACTACCCCTAAAAAAACGACTTCTCATTTTGAAAACAGGCTGTGTGGCATCAATATGAGTGTGAAACATTTATTCGAATGTCAAAATTTACTACAAAGTGTAAATAGAATAATTTTGGTCATAAAGTCAATCTTGTCCAAAACAGAGTTTTGTGAGACTTGTAGTCGTGACTGCGTCACAACATAAATGAAAGTTGGCTTTGTTTTAATCCTGCCCACAGCTGGCAGCACACCAGTAATCATCAATTCGGAGTACAGTTGCACGCCACCCTATCGTAATGCCTGTGGTAAATCAGGGTTGAATTTGGATATCCCTATGGGCTAGTTGGGGACCATCGGTAAATTACACTATGTACATGTTAAAATCCAAATAGCTCCACATTTCAATGACTTAAAAACCTCAAATATTGAAACCGTTTAATGAGAACTAAAAGGTATGCAACGTGAAAATATTGTCTCATTTACATTGTGTAATTTATTGACGGTCCCTAACTAGCCCCGGAGATAGGCTATCCAAAGTCAAACCAAATTTACCACGGTCGCACACCAGACGGCTGAAGTTAATTGTGGAAATAATTTGTCTAACTTTTCCCATCTGCGAACACAAACACACGAGACACCCACATCAAACCACACCCTGAAACCAACTAGAGTTTGAATTCAGTAATGGCCGCTACCATTTCTTAATGAATCAAATCTAAAATGAGGCTAAATCAGGAAGTGCAGTTGCACGTTTAAATACGTGGATGAATCAGTCTTGTATAATAGTAGACTGAATCTCATGTTTGTCCCTTTTTCAGCGGTGGGTCTCATCTACTGGAGACCAATCAATCAGCCGGTCTCCTGGGACCAATCCCCATGGGCGGTGGGCAGCAGGCTGGAGGAGGCCGCATGACCTCCGGCTGGGGTAATGCTGCGTGAAAGATTACGTCTGTGTCTGAAATGGCACCCTATTCCCTTTTTAGTGCACTACTTTTGATTAGGGTCCCATAGGGCTCTGGCCAAAAGTAGTGCACTACTTCCTTAATGGGCTCTGGCCAAAAGTAGTGCACTATATAGGGAATAGGGTGCCTTTTCGCACGCAACCAATGTATGCTTATTGCTTTCACTTACTGGTGATTTTTTTTTGTATTCCTTACCATGTAATCATTATCATTAAAGGGATAGGCCTAGTTCACTCAAATTACATATTGGCTTCCTGACCCTGTAATCACTCTATAGACAAAGTAAGCTAGCAATCCAGGTTTGCTTTTGTTTAGCTGGCCACTGTTGTAATTTAAGTGACTGTGGGTCCTTGAAAAGCCGTATATATAAAAGCCCTGTGTTATTATTTCGTTTAGGTGGTGGTGCTGGATCTAACATTGGATCAGGCAAGCCACATCAACACTTCATGGCACCTAAGCAGGTAATGTGTTTTATTTGTCATATTATCTTGATAAAATACAATTCTCTTTACTGTAATGCAGTGACCAAGTAACTCGTAACTCGTGGATTCAACCTGTTTTGTAACTTGTGTTCCTCATCAGATCAGAAGCAAAGTAGTGGTGGCCAAATATGACAGGAGTCCTCTGTCTAACAAAGCCCTGTTCGCCCTGGCTGAACCCTTTGGAACTCTCTGTGAACACCTGGTTCTGAAGAACAAGGTAAAGCACGACACTTTCTGCCCGAAGTCTCATTTATACATTTCTCACAAAAATTCTTGTGTACGTGGAGATTTTAGGGTTTGCGTGCGCAACAAATTATTGCGATTTTATCAAACTTTCGCACGCAACATATACATATGTTTTCCATTGATATGTCAGAGCCGTACTATATTTATGCACTCGTGAGCAAGCGTTATAACCTTGCCTAGAAACGCCCTCCGTTCACCTTTTAATGGTAACAAAAACGCCCTCCGTTCACCTTTTAATGGTAACAAAAACGCCCTCCGTTCACCTTTTAATGGGAACAAAAACGCCCTCCGTTCACCTTTTAATGGGAACAAAAACGCCCTCCGTTCACCTTTTAATGGAACAAAAACGCCTCCGTTCACCTTTTAATGGAACAACAAAACGCCCTCCGTTCACCTTTTAATGGAACAAAAACCCTCCGTTCACCTTTAATGGGAACAAAAACGCCCTCCGTTCACCTTTTAATTGGAACAAAAACGCCCTCCGTTACACTTTTAATGGGAACAAAAAACGGCCCCCCCTCCGTTCACCTTTTAATGGGAACAAAAACGCCCTGCCTTCACCTTTTAATGGAACAAAAACGCCCTCGTTCACCTTTAATGGAACAAAAACGCCCTCGGTTCACCTTTAATGGGACAAAAACGCCCTCGGTCACCTTTGAATGGGAACAAAAAACGCCCTCCGTTCACCTTTGAATGGGAACAAAAACGCCCTCCGTTCACCTTTGAATGGGACAAAAACGCCCTCCGTTCACCTTTGAATGGGAACAAAAAACGCCCTCCGTTCACCTTTGAATGGGAACAAAAACGCCCCTCGTCACCTTTGAATGGGAACAAAAACGCCCTCCGTTCACCTTTGAATGGAACAAAAACGCCCCGTTCACCTTTGAATGGGAAAAAACGCCCTCATTTGCTCTATGATTTGGAACAGGACCATGACAGTTCTTAAGCTCAATGGCAAATTTCACATTTCTGTAGAGGTGTGGGCAGAATGTTTAGAATTTTTTGCAGTTGGTTTGAAACTAAAATGCATGCAGCCTATAGAGGGTTCCAAACAATGGCTGCGCATTCTGTAAGAGTTATTGGCCTGTTGAACAATTTTAAAGTAAATGCTACAGCCAACAGCCAACACTTCTATAAAAAATATGAATTGTTGTTCAATATTTACTTTATTAATACATTGTTTTTCTGTCTCCTGCCTTGACGATGTCACACCTATCGCACAGCAATACTGTAGCCTACCCATACTGTCATAGTCTACTTGTCTATTTACTTAAGAGCATGTTTGGCTGTTGAATGAGCGATAGCTAAATGGTAGCATGGTTGGCTATTGAAAGAGCGATGGCTAAATGGTAGCATGTTGGCTATTGATTGAGGATGATAAATGTAGCATGGTTGGCTAGTGAGATGACGATGGCTAATGGTAGCATGGTTGGCTATTGATTGAGCGATGGATAAATGTAGCATGGTTGGCTATTGAATGAGCGATGGCTAAATGGTAGCATGGTTGGCTATTGATTGAGCGATGGTAAATGGTAGCATGGTTGGCATTGATTGAGCGATGGCTAAATGGTAGCATGGTTGGCTATTGAATGAGCGATGGCTAAATGGTAGCATGGTTGGCTATTGATTGACGATGGATAAATGTAGCATGGTTGCTATTGAATGACGATGGCTAAATGGTAGCATGGTTGGCTAGTGAATGAGCGATGGCTAAATGGTAGCATGGTTGGCTAGATAATTGAGCGATGGATAAATGGTAGCATGGTTGGCTAGTGAATGAGCGATGGCTAAATGGTAGCATGGTTGGCTAGTGAATGAGCGATGGCTAAATGGTAGCCATGGTTGGCTATTGATTTGAAACGATGGATAAATGGTAGCATGGTTGGCTATTGATTGAACGATGGATAAATGGTAGCCTAATATTTATTGTGTAGCGGGAATTAGTGATGCACCGATATTACATTTTTGGCTGATACGATATCGGATATTTTCCTTGCCAACAAAAAAACGATACCGATAACCCATATTTAACATTTTAGCGGCCTTTTAATCATTCTAGTTAAATAACACACATGGACGCAGTGGTCTAAGGCACTGCATCTCAGTGCAAGAGGCATCACTACAGTCCCTGGTTCGAATCCTGGCTGTATCACATCCGGCCATGATTGGGAGTCCCATAGGGCGGCGCACAATTGGCCCAGCGTCGTCCGTGTTTGGCCGGGGTAGGCTATCATTGTGAATAAGAATTTGTTCTTAACTGACTTGCCTAGTTAAAGGTTACACACACCACACTGACCAAAAAGTTATTTTGTTGGCATTTACGTATGTCCCCATTACCAGTAAAACATAATCAAAACCGTTTTCTTTAATTTGCTGTGCTGTTTCGTTGTTCAATTGTTCAGTCGTTTCATTCTCAACCAGGATTTCTATGGAACGCTTTTTGGGTCTTTGCTTGTTGACCAATCAGGACCTGAATAACTGTACGTCACATAATAATTGAACTCGTTCATTAATTTTCTTATCTAGTTATTACACATGGATTACACTATCACTCGTATTTCATGTCACAGCGATTCATCGATACGTGTGCTATGATGCTGGTGAAGTTGTCTGGCACACCTACAGTGCTGGTCATWAAYAAAAGCTAGCTAGCTCATGGATGTTCTTCCCCAAATACATAGCAAAATGACATCAGTTTCAGTAGCTATATATTTAGCTAGCTAACTATATAGCTAGGTGTAATCTTAAATAACCCTAATTTATAAGACAGTTCTTATTTGATTAATGGTGGTCYGACTCATCTATGTGAAGCTAGCCACAATAAGGATTAGTCACAATAGTGGACTTCAAAATAAAATGATGTAATTGACAGTGATGCAAGTGAATACAAATAGTAGAATTATGCCATAATTTAATAGATCATGCTTAACGAGGTTGGAATGTTATATAAAATCAACAAAATACATGAATTTGTTAATTTGACAAAAATCTGTTGAATTCACACTGGATGTATTATACTTTACAATTGCATTAGAGGCATACTTATTTCACTGTACAGCCTTACCTATGGATTGTGGATCAATGACATGGGGTATCAGTCTACTCAGTGACACCCAGAGAACATTAGCYTTGTAGCTCTTATTGCGGGACTCTGAAACAACTGAATTGAGCCACATTTATTGTCAACRTACGTGTATTGAACACTATTCCAGAGGAAAAACAATACTGRGTGGATGTTTTGGAGTCTGAAAACTCTGAGGAGGTCGTTGGGAAAATATATATTGGGTATTAAGGAGACTGTTACCCCATTTCATTGATCCCCCATCCTTAGGCAATATGAATGTCAATATACACAATAGGCGGACTGGGGAGGTGATTTCACACAGTCACAGTCCAGCGATAAGAGCTACAACTCTAATATTTGCATAAACTCTTCACCATTGTGTTGTAGACTGATACCATTTCATTGCTTCACATTCCAACCTTGTTTAACATTATCTAGTCTAAATATGACATGATTCCACCAATTGTAACCTTCTGCATCACTTTCAAAGAGGTACTTTTCTTTTGAAGGCAAACCACAAATTCCACTATTGTGCCTAATTCTTATTGTGGCTAGCTTAACAACACATAACCCGATCCGCTCTAGCCTCACTAGCTAGATGAAGCTAGCTGGCTGTTTATAATGTTAACCATGTTGTCCAAAGTTATGTAGCTGGCTAGCTATTTATTTTCATGAACTGAAGTTCAATTTCAATAGGCGAACAACAAGTGGCAACCTAGTTAATACTTACAAGGATTCCTAAATCATTGCTAAGAATAATGAAAATGACTGCAGTTTCTACTGGTAATTGTTTTCAGGCTGGTTGTATTGGTGCTAGCTAGGTACCAAGCTAAAGCTAGCTAGCTATCCCAGAAGTTGCGGTCGAACAAATAATGCTTTATTACCAACGCGGTATTGTAAACACATCGTTCGTGGCCGGTGTTTGCTTGTTGGCAGACTTTTTTTGTACAGCTTTGTCAGTGCTACTGATAGTAGTGGTGGCGCTCGGCTTGCACGTGCAAATTCAGAACACACAACATTCTATAATAGAACTGTGTTTTTTGACGTTTCAAATTAAAAGCTTTTTTGACGTGTCAAATAGTGTTATTGTCAAATAATGTTATTTGACGTGTATCTTTTTTGACACGCAAAGACCCAACCGGCGTTCCATAGTATGTCGTGAAGCTAATAGCAGTGAAGTGTGTAACTGTGTAACTCCGGTAGGGAAACATCTGAACAATAGCGCACTTGGTAACGTTAGTGTGTACCGGTGCTTGACCAGTCGGCGAAAGCCAACATCACCCACGACAGAGAACGGTTGATTGTCAAGGGCAATGAATRCCATTATCTTGGCGTTAATGGATTTCGCCTTTGAGTTGTCTCGCTGAAATGTTCTTACTCTTTCAAATGACTGTTCGACTTGTTGACTGCTCGATCCACACAGCAGACATTGTGGGCTAGGTTAGGAATGCTGTGTTGCACGTGTAGCGCAAAATTTTACGTGGCGTCATTCCGTCATGTACCTACGTTATATAGGTATGCACGTCAGCTTTGATAACGGTTTTTCACATCGCCGTTAAACTAGACATCGGGCCGATACTGCCGATACTGATGTTGGCATTTTTAGCTAATATCGTCCGATTCCGATATGTTCACCGATATATCGTGCATCCCTGGTGGGAATAAACCAGTAACGTATTACAGTACAACGGAAATCAACGTATCACAATGCGAACTCTACTTTGAATAACAGAGTAAATGTCTGTGAAGATTTAGGTTTATAAAAAAAAAAAAAAAGGAATAACCTAAAACTTGACTTGTTCTTATTGCCCCATTTAACAGAAGTAAACAGATGGCGTTGTATTAGAGCACCTGCTGACTGGTCCTGTAGGGTTCATGGTGCATATTTCTACTTCACAGGCCTTTTTAGAAATGGAGACTCATAAGGAAGCTAGGGATGTGGTGAGCTACTACCAGCAGAACCCAGCGGTGTTGCATGGGAAACAAATCACCTTATATCTGTCCAAAGAACTCATGGTGATTCAGGTAATATTGGAATGCCCTTATTCATCTATTTTCATTAGTTTTGCCTGTATCGATCTGCTGTGTAGATTGAAATACTTCAAATCACTCAGCTCACGTTTCTAACATCGCTGACCGTTAACTACCCCGTTCAATTCAAGCAGTGATCATGCATGCAGATCAGTACACGTAATATGTTCCTCTTTCTGAATACAGAAAGACCGCAGAACTGAGAGAATCAACCGGGAGGCGAAACTAGGCAAAGAGCCAGCGGCAGCGAACCAATCGCAGGTAGTCTTCTTCTCCAACTTGCCGCGTGAGGATGAGAAGAAGCAGGAACTCCTCACCATCGCGCGCCGCTTCGGCACCGTGGAGAAACACTTGTTTCTAACTGATGAGGTAAAAGTCTTACTCTTCTGTTTTGTATAAAAATCATACTAATGTATGGATAAAAGCGTCTGCTAAATTGCACATGTTATTTTGTATTATATTATTCTCAGTATTTTTTTTCTTTTTTTTTTCTGGATGTGTCATGAATGTTTAAAATGTATCGTTAGTGTTCGTCTTCCAAGGCTTTTGTTCAGCTGGGGTCTGCGGAGGATGCCGAGATGTTGGTGAAGTACTACACTCTGAATCCACTGACCATCCAGGGACAGAGTGTCCGCTTAAACATCTGTACCAAGTACAAGACCTTAAAGTAAGAATTCCAAGATTGATTCAGTGCTTCATTATCATATTAGAGGACTTAGTTGTCCTTTTTTTCACAGAGCTTTCTGGACTGATTGTTGTCTGTCTGTAACAGTGTGAATAATCGCTCCAACAAACTGATGGATGACAAGAGAAGGAGAAGTACTGGGCCCAAAGACAAATCTTCCTCCTCCAAGAGCACCAAATCTTCCTCTTCTTCTAGCAGCAAAGCCAAAGAGGACACGAAGGAACCGCCAAAAGGAGAGGACGGCGGTGCAGGGAGAGAGGGAGAGGGGTCAGGGGGAGAGGGGTCAGGGAGGGAGGGAGAGGGGGGAGTGGGGTCAGGGGACGTGGTGGCTGGTGTGATGGAGGGAGATAAAGCTGAGGAGTACGAAGGAGAGGGAGACCAGGGTTCACATGATGTTGGGCCGTCAGCGGACAATGCTGAAGCCGTGACGGAAGACCCAGAGACCGCTGCCAACACCAGTCTGGAATCGCAGGAGGAGAAGGAACTTGCTCCGGACTCCGATGACGTTCCGAGCACTGCCAAGGTTCTGAGCAGTAGTGATGTCACAGAGAAGGCTGAGGGGTCAGAGGTGGAGGAGGGGACTGTGCCTGGTCCAGAGGAGAAAGCAGAGGGAGAGCCTAAGAGTGAACAGATGGAAACTGAAGCCACTACAGATGAGACCGAGGACAAGGATGACATGCCGTCGGCAGAGCCAGCAGAGAGCTCAGAGATGCATGAAGAACAGTTACCCGCAGATCAGGTAGGTCAACAACAGAAAACTCTTATAGTTCAAGAAAATATTATATTTGTCTTGCTTACAAGTTGGCGCTACTCTTGTGTTTTGTTCAGTTTGAGACTAAGTTCTGTTGAGCACAATTACTTATCGGCCTTTTCTGATTGTTGTCCATATTGTAAACATATATTTAACTAATATGTCCACATATATTTAGAATATGTAACCAATTTCTCAAGATATATATATATATATATATATAGAAAATCTGTAACTAATATGTTGACATATATGTTGGATATGTAACTAATATGTTGACATATATGTAACTAATATGTTGATATATATGTTGGATATGTAACTAATATGTTGACATATATGTTGGATATGTAACTAATATGTTGATATACACTACCGTTTAAAAGTTTGGGGTCACTTAGAAATGTTCTTGTTTTTGAAAGAAAAGCACATTTTTGGTCCATTTAAAATAACATCAAATTGATCAGAAATACAGTGTAGACATTGTTAATGTTGTAAATGACTATTGTAGCTGAAAACGGCAGGTTTTTTAATGGAATATCTACACAGGCGTACAGAGGCCCATTATCAGCAACCATCACTCCTGTGTTCCAATGGTACGTTGTTAGCTAATCCAAGTTTATAATTTTAAAAGGCTAATTGATCATTAGAAAACGCTTTTGCAATTATGTTAGCACAGCTGAAAACTGTTGTGCTGATTGAAGAAGCAATACAACTGGCCAAGAAACTGAAGATCTCGTACAACGCTGTGTACTACTCCCTTCACAGAACAGCGCAAACTGTCTCMAACCAGAATAGAAAGAGGAGTGGGAGGCCCCGGTGCACAACTGAGCAAGAGTACAAGTACATTAGTGTCTAGTTTGAGAAACAGACGCCTCACAAGTCCTCAACTTGCAAATAGTACCTGCAAAACACCTGTCTCAACGTCAACCGTGGAGAGGTGTCTCCGGGATGCTGGCCTTCTAGGCAGAGTTGCAAAGAAAATGCCATATCTCAGACTGGCCAATAAAAAAAAAAAGATTAAGATGGGCAAAAGAACACAGACACTGGACAGAGGAACTCTGCCTAGAAGGCCAGCATCCCGGAGTCACCTCTTCACTGTTGAAGTTGAGACTGGTATTTTGCGGGTACTATTTAATGAAGCTGCCAGTTGAGGACTTGTGAGGTGTCTGTTTCTCAAACTAGACACTCTAATGTACTTGTCCTCTTGCTCAGTTGTGCACCGGGGCCTCCCACTCCTCTTTCTATTCTGGTTAGGGCCAGTTTGCGCTGTTCTGTGAAGGGAGTAGTACACAGCGTTGTACGAGAGCTTCAGTTTCTTGGCAATTTCTCGCATGGAATAGCCTTCATTTCTCAGAACAAGAATAGACTGACGAGTTTCAGAAGAAAGGTATTTGTTTCTGGGCATTTTGAGCCTGTAATCGAACCCACAAATGCTGATGCTCCAGATACTCAACTAGTCTAAAGGCCAGTTGTATTGCTTCTTTAATCAGGGCAACAGTTTTCAGCTGTTCTAACATAATTGCAAAGGGTTTTCTAATGATTAATTAGCCTTTTATAATGATAAACTTGGATTAGCTAACACAACGTGCCATTGGAACACAGGAGTGATGGTTGCTGATAATGGGCCTATGTACACCTATGTAGATATTCCATTTAAAAAATCTGCCATTTCCAGCTACAATAGTCATTTACAACATTAACAATGTCTACACTGTATTTCTGATCAATTTGATGTTATTTTAATGGTTAAAAATGTGCTTTTCTTTCAAAAACAAGGACATTTCTAAGTGACCCCAAACTTTTGAATGGTAGTGAATATGTAACTAATATGTTGACATACATGTTGTTCCTTTCCGACAGGAGGAGGGCAGCATGGAGCAGGATTTCCCAGAGAACATGGATGACTTTGTGACTCTGGATGAGCTGGCAGAGGACGAGGACTTGGAGAGACAGGACTCCTCATCCAAAGAAAAATACTCATCTTCAGGTAAACAACATMAACTTCACCTCTAGCATGATATATGGTCATTTAATTTAGAATGATTGATGACAGCGTCTGTGGAATTGAAAACCATTGTTACAGTGTCGGCCCACATAAAATAGGCTACAGCAACTATTGTTGGAAAAGTAAACAGTTGTGTAATTCTCATTCTCTCTGCAGGAAGCTCTAAGAAAATTGGTGGATTGAGAGTGGTCAACGTTGTGGGATTTAAACGGGCCTATGGTTTTCTGAACGAGATCTTGGCCCTGGCCAAACCCTTCGGTACAGTAGTTCAACACCTGGTGCTTGACGTGAGACCTGAGGTAAAGTTAGTTGGTTGATTTGATTAGTTAATTAATTTGACAGTGAAGCAAAAACAGTATGATGGACGTCAACATCTAACCATTGTGTATGTTTTTGTTGGTGAATCTAGGCCTTTCTGCAACTCACTTCGGAAGAAGAGGCAAAAACAATGGTCAATTTCTACAGTGGGAATGTAACACCAACTGTGTGTGGGAAATCTGTGAAAATCTACCATTCACAGACATATGCTACCATTCAGGTGAGCTTCGTACATGAAGATTCAGTTTGCCAGCCTTCTACTGTAGATGTCGTTTGTAATGTTCCTGTTCTTCTTGCAGAGTGGGAGAGTGGTATACGTGGGACAGATTCCACACTTCAAATCCTCCGATGCCTCCCTCCTGAAAATCGCTGAACCGTTCGGCAAAGTGAGACGCTATTTTCTGAACAGATCTCGCAACGAGGTAATTAAATATGAATTCGAAATGTTGTTCTCTCTTCAGCTACAGAGCTTTTTGGAATGCCTCATGGGTGAATGAGTGGGATATGGTAAAAATCACATGTTTTATTTTGTATGTTTATTCTTTAATTTCTAGTGTTTCATTGAGATGGAACGTGGCGAGGACGCTGAGAGAATGGCTGAAACCTACAAGGACACGCCCCCTAAATTGGAAGGCAAGCGGCTAACGGTGTACGTGAGCAGGAAGTACAAACAACTCAAATACGGGTGAGTCAAACCAAACAACATTTGGTGTATTTGCTGTGAGCGTTGTACACTTCAACTTGTTATTTTTTGTCACTACTAAATACTTATCTTTGTACTGTATGTGATGTAAAATATGTAACGTTTAAATCAAATTGCTCTTCTGGGACGTTAAAGTTGAATTGAAATGAAATGCTCTTTCCCACACTAGACACCGACCACCAGCCCCTGACTCCGAGGAGAAGGAGAAGAGGCCGTCGAAGAGGGAGCGATCAGGCAGTGAAACGAGCTCCCTCAGGAGCTCAGCAGCCAAAAGCTCAGCCAAACAGGATGATGGACCTCCAGTCAAGAAGTCCAGAGAGGAGACGGCGGCATCCTCGGCAGACGAGCCTGACAAAGACAAGGAGAAGATGGAGGCGCACACTGAGCAGAGTGAGGTAGAGGTTAGGAAGGAGGAGGTGGTCCAGGGGGAATACAGTCAACCCTCTGAGAACTCAGCTGTACACGAAATAGACACTGACATGGTAAGTTTATCTGGTGTAGGTTATTCTGAAATGGCACCATATTCACTATAGTGTATTACTACGGCTCACAGTCCTATGGGGCTTTGGTCAAACGTAGTTCGCTGTCATCATCAGCAATTCCTCTATGATGATCTGATATGACACCATTTTGGGATGTAACCCGAGGCAGTTTTAGTTTGTCAACCGAAGGTAGCATCTTAAGGAACTGACACTCTATTGCTCTATACTGTAGAACATCAAAATGGAGGAAAACGAGGCGCCCATTTCCATAGTGAGTGTGAGGAGCGTTGACGAGAATGGAGAGACTGCTAGCACACCATCCCAYGCTGAGGGGAAGCTTTCTTCAACCAGCCCGGTTCCTCTGGGGCCGTATGAGCCTAACAACCCAGTGGGTAAGGACATGCTGAGATTAATACTCTTTAGAGGGAAAGGGGTTTCTATGTGTTTAGTACGACCTTTTTTAATAACATATAGAATAACCATCTTTTTCCGCAAGGCAACTTCTTATCTTGTCTAAATCATAAACAAAGTTAGAACTATATATGTACTGTATATTTCACGCGTTATATACAAACATCATAGTGACTCTGTTGTCTGATTGCAGGTGTTGAGTATGTGAAGATGGGGTACTACTGTAGAGTCTGTTTCCTGTTCTATTCCAATGAGGAGACAGCCAAGAAGGTTCACTGCAGCAGTCAATCTCACTACCAAAAACTCAAGGTAAACATATACAATATTTTAGTCAATTAGCAGATATACCAAAATATCTAAGCAGTCATTTAAAGCTCTGACACAGAACACACCAATACGTCTCTCACTTGGTATCAAACAGTGTTCAGCTTAAGAACAATTATATCCTCTGAAACCTAAATGCAGTTCCTTTTCTTTTATTTTCAGAAACATCTGGAAAAAGAGAAGGCCAAAGCTCAAAGTAGCACAGGGATGAAGACTCCTGTGTAGGATATTACACGTGTCGAACTGTTGATCAAGTGTTCATGCATGGATAGAGTTAGTTTGTAACCCTAGAGTGGATGTTTCGGCAGGTTTTTTTTAGGCTTTCATGTTTAGCTATTCAGCTTTAAGTTTTACTTTTAACCAATGCACTGTACCAGGAGGAACCAACGATGACGGGATCTGGAGAATATATTGAGTTTTGTATGCCTGGTTTTGTTTAATGTTTTCTGACAACTCATCTTGCTATAAATGTAAGTGCAAGATGCATTTTTGATTTATATTAAAGTCGTAGGACTACATCCCTCTCAGATGCTGGTCTTTTGAATGTTCACCAACTGTTGCGATGCAGAGATGAGAAACAATGTAACCAGTTATTTTAGGGTTAGAGTCTAAAGAAAGGAGCTTGGTTGATCATTTGTACTTATAGATGCCTCCCATGCAGACGTTCAGATAATTGCATTGCTTGGTTGAGGAAGTACACTGAACAAAATTATAAACATAACATGTAAAGTGTTGGTCCCATGTTTCATGAGCTGAAATAAAAGATCCCAGACATTTTACATACCCACAAATAGCTTCTTTCTCTCAAATGTTGTGAACAAATTCGTTTACATCCCTGTTAGTGAGCATTTCTCCTTAGCCAATATAATCCATCCACCTGACAGGTGTGTCATATCAAGAAGCTGATTAAACGGCATGATCATTACACGGGTGCATCTTGTGCTGGGGACAATAACAGGGCACTCTAAAATGTGCAGTTTTGTCACACAACACAATGCCACAGATGTCTCTAGTTTTGAGGGAGCGTGAAATTGGCATGAATGTCCACCAGAACTGTTGCCAGAGAATTGAATGTTAATTTCTCTACCGTAAGCCGCCTCCAACGTCATTTCAGAGAATTTGGCATTACGTCCAGCCGGCCTCACAGCCGCAGACCACGTGTAGCCAGGCCAGGACCTCCATTACATTTACATTTAAGTCATTTAGCAGACGCTCTTATACAGAGCGACTTACAAATTGGTGCATTCACCTTATGATATCCAGTGGAACAACCACTTTACAATAGTGCATATCTGGCTTCTTCACCTGCGGGATGAACTCGGACAGCTGATAAAACTGGGTTTGCACAACTGAAGAAATTCTGCAGAAACCGTCTCAGGGAAGCTCATCTGCCTCACCAGGGTCTTGACCTGACTGCAGTTTGGCGTAACAGACTTCAGGTTTTTAGAAATGTTTGCAAATTTAAATTTAAATAAGTATTCAGATCCTTTGCAATGAGACTTGAAATTGAGCTCAGGTGCATCCTGTTTCCATTGATCATCCTTGAGATGTTTCTACAACTTGATTGGAGCACACCTGTGGTAAATTCAATTGATTGGACATGATTTGGAAAGGCACACAACTGTCTATATGAGGTCCCACAGTTCACAGTGCATGTCAGAGCAAAAACCAAGCCATTAGGTCGAAGGAATTGTCCGTAGAGCTCAGAGACAGGATTGTGTTGAGGCACAGATCTGGGGAAGCGTACCAAAAATTGTCTGCATCATTGAAGGTCCCCAGGAACACAGTGGCTGTCTCATTCTTAAATGGAAGAAGTTTGGAACCACCAAGACTCTTCCTGGAGCTGGCTGCCTGGCCAAACRMAGCAATCGGGGGAAAACGACCTTGGAGGTGACCAAGAACCCGATGGTCACTCTGACAGAGCTCCGGAGTTCATCTGTGGAGATGGGAGAACCTTCCAGAATGACAACCATCTCTGCAGCACTCCACCAATCAGGCCTTTATGGTAGAGTGGCCAGACAGAAGCCACTCTTCAGTAAAAGACACATGACAGCATTCTTGGGAGTTTGCCAAAAGGTACCAAAAGGACTCAGACCATGAGAAACAAGATTCTCTGGTCTGATGAAACCAAGAAGGATCTCTTTGGCCTGAATGCCAGGCTTCACGTCTGGAGGAAACCAGGCACCGCTCATCACCTGGTCAATACCATCCCTACGGTGAAGCATGGTGGTGGCAGCATCATGCTGTGGGGATGTTTTTCAGCGGCAGGGACTGGGAGACGAGTCAGGATCAAGGGAAAGATGAACAGAGCAAAGTATAGAGAGATATAGATCAAAACCTACTCCAGAGCGCTCAGGTCCTCAGACTGGGTTGAAGGATCCAACAGGACAACGACCCTAAGCACACAGCCAAGACAACACAGGAGTGGCTTCGGGACAAGTCTCTGAATGTCCTTGAGTGGCCCAACCAGAGCCCGGACTTGAACCCGATCTAACATCTCTGGTGAGACCTGAAAATAGCTGTGCAGCGAGGCTCCCCATCCAACCTGACAGATCTTGAGAGGAAATGCAGAGAAGAATGGGAGAAACTCCCCAAATACAGATGTGTCAAGCTTGTAGCGTCATACCCAAGAAGACTCGAGGCTGTAATCGCTGTCAAAGGTGCTTTAACATAGTACTGAGTAAATGTCTGAATACTTATGTAAATGTGATATTTCATATTTTATTTTATACATTAGCAAACATTTCCTAAAACCTCTTTTTGCTTTGTCGTTATACAGTATTGTGTTTAGAATAAGGCTGCAACGTAACAAAATGGAAAAAGGGAATGGGTCTGCATACTTTCCAAATGCACTGTATTTAAACGTTAACTTAGTAAAATACCCCGTAATAACAAAGAAAAAAAAAAGGGTTTTAGGAATGTGCGTTTATTTATTTTTTCAGTGTATGTTTGCACGGTGTTACTGGAGGAGAATGGGTAGAATGTTGGTAAGTATGCACTTTATACGTACAGTTCATGTTGTGACCAGGAGATGGTGGTATTGTTCAACAGGATTAAGGATGATTGTTTTTCTAAGGATTTACTTGTGATTATTACTTTTCCCAGTGACTTCACAAAGCAATGTTAATTGAAATGCTGCATTTCACAAAAACAAAACCGAATTTGTGTAAATCTATCAACTTTTTATTTGACATTCATTTAAGAGGTTTCAAAAATCTACTAGCATAGATATTTGGAGGATAATTTAGGGGCCACCAAATCCACCTTTCATCCGGATGGATACATCCTATTTTTTTCATCCAGTGCCCTATACTACACCAATTTCCCTTTGAATGGCAGCCTATGGACAAAGGTCTGGTTGCCTGCACAGTGAAAAATTATAATTCGTGGGAGGCTTGAAGGGAGGAGAAACCAAAGTGTAAGTTGTATCTATCCTCCCTGAAAAGAGGTCCTGACATTCACTTACTCTTTTCTCTCCTTCCAGTTTTTAGAGTCTGTTCTTTGAGCTGGGATAGAAAAGCAGTAGCAGTAGTGGTGATAGATCAGACTGCAGCACCATTGTCTCCCGGGCAGGTCACCAACCCCCAGGCTGGGACTATGCATGTAGATGAGCCCAGGGCAGATGTCCACAAATATTTTGGGGTTTGTTGCGGGGAGTCCGCCGAACAAAAAGGGTTGTCCGTGCCTAACCCGAGGAGGTTCCTCTCCTTGGGGACTTCCTATTCTGTCTGGGTGCCAAATTCTTTCAGAGGAGAGGACCAAGCAAGGTTTTATACCATTAGGCTTGATATCAAGGAGAGTGCTGGAGTCGCAGTGGGAGAATGTGTACAGATGTCTCAGCAGAGTCACAAGTTCATGACCCTGGTGTGTTGCAGGCACACCCTCGTTGCATCTCATTATCAGGCTTTGGCTATGACCCTGCGTGATATTAGTATAGGGCCTACATGTGTACTGTTTCCCAAATCTAATGCTTCTTTCTTGATTGACCTGTTGGGACTGCAGCATAATGGTACCAGCATTATTATGCATGTTCAGTGGCTGTTCATGGGTTTTGCAGGTTTACAGAATCTACAGAATATTGGTTGTAAGTTTTTTTTTTTTTTTTTTTTATCAAGGAAAAAAAGGTTATTCATTTGATAATGGCCATGTTGTGTGACAGAAAGAGAAGTTACATTAGAATTAGACTCATGCTGGCCTTCCTGTAAACTATCATAAGTTTCTTGGAAACAAAGAGGGTTGATTACAAACATTTGCTCCCAAAATCCTCCTGAAATCAGTCACTCCAATCCATCCTGGCCACTAAATCACCTTTAAGTAATAATCGTATTATCCTAGCTTTAAGCAGGATACCTTTTCAAGGTAAAGGGATCACCGTAAAGTGCTGTTGCCTCTATCCCTTAAGTGACACTTTATCCTCAGGTGTCACCTGCCAGACATAAATCTGAATGTGTTCCTGTGGCTAATGAAGAAAGATCTTTATTTTCAAATTCCAATGCAATGAACTGACAAAAAATACTCTTCCAAATAAATAATGATCTTGTTTAMTATAACCATTTAAAGGCTTCTGTTTAGATATTACTGTAGGCACCCTCAAATACACTTTGAGGTAAAAAAAAATAAAATAAAAAAAGTTTAGAAGGCAATGTTTTATACTTGCAATACAAATCTGCATGAGCAAGTTTGTGAAATGCATTTCTGAAAAGTGTGAAAAAATGTTTTTCTTGGGAACAAGTAGATTGAGGTGCTCTTGTTGCTTTTTGTCTGTGTTCTGTCGAGGGATGGAGGAAGGGAGGGAGAGAGAGAGAGAGAGAACAGACAAGCCCCAACACGAGGCTTAAGGGATTAAGTTCATTCTCACTGCCAGTCCGTTCGTCACCTAACCGATGCCCTCCACCATGCAGCCTTCTCAATGTGCTACCGTGTTTTGTGATTGGCCGATCCAGTCCACTGAACAATTATAAGAAGGATCAGTGGCTCCAGAGAAAATATCCCCAGGCTAGGAGTAGCTTCCTATTCAAACTTAGTTCAAGTTGCATAGGCCTTGTTCCCACATAGATGCACTTGGTGGCCGACATAGGTGGCATATGTAATGTTATGTTACGTTTTTTTCACAACCATTGCTTGATTCTAAGAGTCTTGCATGAACAAGTATGGACTAGCAACCAAGGAAATGTTCTGGTTGATGTCACAGACATCCATCCTAGATGGAACATTTGTCAATCTGAGATGTCTATGACCTGTATAGTAGACTTTTATAGATTTTTTTAAAAATTGGTCTAAGATCAGCCCATTCAAGTGTTAAATCAGTGCGCAAGTTGCTCTTATACACTGTAACTGTTCAAACTCTTTGGTCATCAAGTCTATCTTTGTTCCTAAAGTCTTTGTTCAGACTCCCTTTTTTTTTTTAACACCGGGTACTTGTGATACAGCCAAGCTCCATGGAGTAGCCTGATCTTGTTAAGAGCTCTTCATTTCAAATCAAGCTCTTCTTTCCCGTGTTTGTCCTTCGTATTATCTCCTCAGAGGTCCATGTTGAGATGGTCAGGGGTTGGTTGATGATACACAATACAACTAGGGCCCCTAAATCCACACTACAGGACCTCCAGAACTACAACTAGGACCTCTGAATCCACAATACAGGACCTCCTGAACTAAAATACAGAACCTCCTGAACTAAAAACAGGACCTCCAGAACTAAAATACAGGACCTCCTGAACTAAAAACAGAACTTCCAGAACAAAATACAGAACCTCCAGAACTAAAATACAGGACCTCCAGAACTAAAATACAGGACCTCCTGAACTAAAATACAGAACCTCCAGAACTAAAATACAGGACCCCCTGAACTAAAATACAGGACCCCCTGAACTAAAATACAGGACCCCCTGAACTAAAATACAGGACCTCCTGAACTAAAATACAGGACCTCCTGAACTAAAATACAGAACCTCCAGAACTAAAATACAGGACCCCCGAACTAAAATACAGGACCTCCTGAACTAAAATACAGGACCTCCTGAACTACAATACATGACCTCCTGAACTTACAATACAGGACCTCCTGAACTAAATACAGGACCTCCTGAACTAAAATACAGACCTCCTGAACTAAAATACAGAACCTCCAGAACTAAAATACAGGACCTCCTGAACTAAAATACAGGACCTCCAGAACTAAAAACAGGACCTCCTGAACTAAAATACAGGACCTCCTGAACTAAAATACAGGCCTTTGGAACTTTGGGAACCTCCCTGATGAGTAAACAGAGACACAGGGCTGTTTAAATCTGACGACTAGGAGAGTGGCTCTGTGAATGGATCCCACAAGATTAATTAAGACCGTAGATAGCTGTAGAGACCAGAGAGGCTCTGTGAACTGAACTGGCCTTGGTCTCTTCATTGATGTTGTTGTCACTGAGTACTTTGAGTTGGATGGGACCTCACAGCCTTACACCCCTTTGAATCCAGTTCAGTAGTGTCTCACACTTGAGAGGTGCTGTCTAGCTGGTCCGATGAGAGGGTCTCTCTTGGGGAAGATGTGCTCGAGAAGGTGAAGACACCTCCAGATTAGTGCAGAGAGAAGGATCCAGTGTCTCAGTCTATTGATAAGGCAGCAGTCTGAGGCTCTCTGGGTGTATTGATGAGGCAGCACTCTGAAGGCTCTCTGGGTGTATTGATGAGGCGCAGCTGAAGGCTCCTGGGTGTATTGATGAGGCAGCAGCTCTGAGGCTCACTGGGTGTATTGATGAGGCAGCAGCTCTGAGGCTCTCTGGGTGGTATTGATGAGGCAGCAGCTCTGAGCTCTCTGCGGTGTATTATGAGGCACAGCTCTGAGGGCTCTCGGGTGTATTGAAGAGGCAGCAGCTCTGAGGGCTCACTGGGTGTATTGATGAGGCAGCAGCTCTGAGGCTCTCTGGTGTATTGATGAGGCAGCAGCTCTGAAGGCTCTCTGGGTGTATTGATGAGGCACCAGCTCTGAAGGCTCTCTGGGTGTATTGATGAGGCAGCAGCTCTGAAGGCTCTCTGGGTGTATTGTAGAGGCAGCAGCTTGAGGCTCTCTGGTGTATTGATGAGGCAGCAGCTCTGAGGGCTCTCTGGTGTATTGATGAGGCAGCAGCTCTGAGGGCTCTCTGGGTGTATTGATGAGGCAGCAGCTCTGAGGGCTCTCTGGGTGTATTGATGAGGCAGCAGCTCTGAGGGCTCTCTGGGTGTATTGATGAGGCAGCAGCTCTGAGGGCTCTCTGGGTGTATTGATGAGGCAGCAGCTCTGAAGGCTCTCTGGGTGTATTGATGAGGCAGCAGCTCTGAGGGCTCTCTGGGGGTATTATAAGGCACCAGTTCTGAGGGCTCTCTGGGTTATGATGAGCAGCAGCTCTGAGGGCTCTCTGGGTGTATTGATGAGGCAGCAGCTCTGAGGCTCTTCGGGTGTATTGATGAGGCAGCAGCTCTGAGGGCTCTCTGGGTGTATTGATGAGGCAGCAGCTCTGAGGGCTCTCTGGGGGTATTGATGAGGCAGCAGCTCTGAGGGCTCTCTGGGGTATTGATGAGGCAGCAGCTCTGAGGGCTCTCTGGGGGTATTGATAGCAGCAGCTCTGAGGCTCTCTGGGGTATTGATGAGGCAGCAGCTCTGAGGGCTCTCTGGTGTATTGATGAGGCAGCAGCTCTGGAGGGCTCTCTGGGTGTATTGATGAGCAGCAGCTCTGAGGGCTCTCGGGGGTATTGATGAGGCAGCAGCTCTGAGTGGTCTCTGGCGTGTATTGATGAGTGCAGCAGCTCTGAAGGCTCTCTGGGTGTATTGATGAGGCAGCAGCTCTGAGGGCTCTGGGTGTATTGATGAGGCAGCAGCTCTGAGGGCTCTCTGGGGGTATTGATGAGGCAGCAGCTCTGAGGGCTCTCTGGAACAATAGGGAGTCATTGAGACTTTCTTCTTCTGCAGAGTATTTTGCTCATAGGAGGAATCGTTTACTATTACTTGTCCCTTGGCTAGGCCAATTAGGGACTGCATAGGTTGGTTAAAAAGCACTTTGAGACAACTGCTGATGTTAAAAGGGCTTTATAAATATATTTGATTGATAACATATTTTGTATTGTCACACA
This sequence comes from Salvelinus sp. IW2-2015, assembly GCF_002910315.2. Taxonomy (NCBI): domain Eukaryota; kingdom Metazoa; phylum Chordata; class Actinopteri; order Salmoniformes; family Salmonidae; genus Salvelinus; species Salvelinus sp. IW2-2015. The sequence continues at coordinate 23,790,543 of NC_036846.1, forward strand.
TGGTTGTTTAAGTGGAACAGAAATTTGATTATGTGAGAATCAAAATGAATTACATTCAGCTATAGGTACACTACATGACCAAAAGTATGTGGACACCTGCTGGTTGAACATCTCATTCCAAAATCATGGGCATTAATATGGAGTTGGTCCCCCCTTTGCTGCTATAACAGCCTCCACTACACTGGGAAGGCTTTCCACTAGATGTTGGAACATTGCTGAGATTCAGCCACAATAACATTAGTGATGTCGGGCACTGATGTTGGGCGATTAGGCCTGGCTCGCAGTCGGCGTTCCAATTAATCTCAAAAGTGTTTGATTGGGTTGCGGTCAGGGCTCTGTACAGGCCAGTCAAGTTATTCCACACGGATCTCGACCAACCATTTCTGTATGGACCTCGCTTTGCGCACGGGGGCGTTGTCATGCTCAAACAGGAAAGGTCGTTCCCAAACTGTTACCATATTGTCATTGTATGCTGTAGCGTTAAGATTTCCCTTCACTGGAACTAAGAGGCCTAGCCCGAACCATGAAAAACAGCTCCAGACCATTATTCCCCCTCCATCAAACTTCACAGTTGACACTATGCATTCTGGCAGGTAGCGATCTCCTGGCATTCGCCAAACCCAGAATCGTTCATCGGACTGTCAGGTGGTGATTCATCACTCCACAGAACGCCTTTCCACTGCTCCAGAGTCCAATGGTGGCGAGTTTTACACCATTCCAGCCGTTGCTTCCAGAGGCAGTTTGGAACTCGGTAGTGAGTGTTGCAACCGAGGACAGACGATTGTTACGTGCTTCAGCACTCAACGGTCCTGTTCTGTGAGCTTGTTTCCACTTCACAATAACAGCACTTACAGTTGACCGGGGCAGCTCTAGCAGGGCAGAATTTTGACGAACTGACTTGTTGGAAAGGTGGCGTGTTATGACGGTGCCACGTTGAAAGTCACTGAGCTCTTCAGTAAGGGCCATTCTACTGCCAATGTTTGTCTATGGAGATTGCATGGCTGTGTGCTCAATTTTATACACCTGTCAGCAACGGATGTGGCTGAAATTGCCAAATCCACTAATTTGAAGGGATGTCCACATACTTTTGTATATATATAGTGTATATGGTTTCAGTTTATACTGAACAAACATCATCAACCGCACACGCAGAAAAGCTCAGTAGTTCATGCAATGCGTGGCTACCCTGTTTTTGTAACACAAATGATTCTCCTTATTCCTAAATCTCTGACAAAACATGGTACATACAAACCTTTGATACTCACCCATGTAGACTAATCTGGAAATATTACCCCCAGCCTCCCCGTGGGATAACTATTGTAGAATAATTGGTCGCTAGTTTGTTTAGTGCAAAAGGAGAGGCCTACTAACACAAACAATTGCATTACAGTTAGCGGCCCCAATTATCTGAAACAACCCGGGATTGTGTTGATTAGCATAGAGTTATGCAAATCTGTGCTGTGAGTTGCATTGTTGCACACATACATGCCTGGAGAGGCCTGGCTGGCCTAGCCTGTAAACACCCTACCTGCATTCTTCTCCTGCCCCACATGTCCCCCAGCACCAGATCAGTACATAAAGCCTAGGTTAAAGGGAATAATCCCATGGACGACCTCGCTTTGTCACCTCACTTCTCTGAAACAGAGGGGGGGACGGAGGGATAGAGGGGGAGAGGGGACCAAGAATAAGTAAGCGCAGCTCCAAATTAAATCCACGACACTGAATGGACATTTGACCTCTGGTTTCAAATGGAGAAGAGAGAGAGGAGAGAAGGAAACACTCTATAACTCTGAAACTGAAACCCCAAACAGAACCAATCAGCTACTCTTTTAGGCTTTTTAACTCTAGACTGAAACCCCAAACAGAACCAATCAGCCCCTCTTTTAGGCTTTATAACTCTAGACTGAAACCTCCACTAAAGGCCCAGAGTGTTGTGTTGCTAACTGTTCCTCTCTCTTCTCTTCCTCCGTACATTAATCTTCTTCCCCCCGTTTGAGTCTGCGTCCTCCTCACCGGCTCCCCCTATTGTCACGRTCCTCATTGTAATGTGAGCCTCACTTCATCTCTATGCAACGGCAGGCAAGAGTGTCTTCTCCTCTCCTTTTTCTCCCCTCCTCTCTTAATTGCCTGAGCTCAGACCACCAGTATGCTTCTCCTGCAGATGTCTCTCTTCTTAATTTGCGTAGAGCACACAATCAGACCCATCTGTTCTAGTTTTTTCTTTCCACCCTCCCTTCCTCTATCCCTCCTCCCTTCCTCTATCCCTCCTCCCTCCCTTCCCCCAAAAATTCACCTCTGCACCCCCCTCCCTAAATCTCCACAGTAAACCCCCCGCCCCAACACCGAAAAAGCCACAACTCCTACCCCTCCCAATGAAAATCTTGTCAGTGGCGTGGGGATTGAAAGCCTATCAAAAAGCTATAGAAGAGTAGTTCTGTGTTGAGGGGCACAATCAGAGGGTGGGTTTGAGGCCAAGGCCCTCTGCTAGCTGTAGGCTCTGTTGGAGGGGGAGGGGGGGAGAGACCAGGCCCTCTGCTAGCTGTAGGCTCTGTTGGAGGGGGAGAGGCCCAGGCCAGATAAACAGGGACAGATGGAGGGACTTTGGAAGGGAGGAATAATCAACGCTATGCAATGTGCACGATAAAGGTGCTGCGTGATGCCGCTGTTTATACAAAACAACATAAAATACATGGCTGTGAAACAGTGGATGCTCCTCAGAGGAGGAAGGACCATCCTCCTCAGTGAATTTCATTTTTTTTTTATATAATAATGAAACATTAAAGTTATCCTTTTTAGATAAAACTATACTAAATATATTCACATCACCAAATAATTAAAACACATTGTTTTGCAATGAAGATCTACAGTAGCCTCAACAACACTCTGTAAGGTAGCACCATGGTGTAGCTGGAGGACAGCTAGCATCCGTTCTCCTCTGGGTACATTGACTTCAATATAAAACCTAGGAGGCTCATGGTTCTCACCCTCTTCCATAGACTTACACAGTAATCATGACAACTTCAGGAGGACGTCCTCCAACCTATCAGAGCTATTGCAGCATGAACTGACATGTTGTCCACCCAATCAAAGGATCAGAGAATTAATCTAGTACTGAAAGCATAAACTACAGCCTACTCAAACACCTGGCTCAAACAGAGAGGGATGCTATGTTAGCTAGCTGGCTATGGCTATCTAACACTGGAACTCTTCGAAGTCAAGGTGGTTTTCTTCATTTATTGTCATCGGGGCCCACCGGTGTAACTGCTAAACTGCTTGCTGCTGACTGTACACTGTACTGCATGATTGTAGCAGGTTTACTAAGTCGTTAGTTCCAGTAACTATGGTGATTGTCTATGATGTGACAACAATGTAGGCTGTATGTAGCAGTTAGTGGTCGTGATATGAAGGTTTGGCTTGGAAAGGTTTTTTTCGCCTGGTCACAGATATCTGATGTGAGGGGCACTGAAGTCCACAAGCAAAGGGGAAAGGTGAGAGGAGGAGAATGTGTAATTAGTTGCGAGAAGGAATTACATAACGAGCTGTTAGTATGTGGCTGCTATGAAAGTGATTTGAGGTGTATTAATTCTGCAGATTCTGTTGATAAAATTTTCTTCAACGGAATGAAACGGGGATAAACATATCTGAATTTGTCCAATAGAAACTTGTTTGCAACTGTTGTACCAATGATTACACCCTAAATCAGCTAGATGCAGGCAAGAGTGTGCAAGGCTGTATTGAATGTGTCACTGTCTGTCACCTTGGGTGTGTTCGTAAATTAATTCTGGAGTGCCAGAGTGCTGCCATAATGTGCTCTGGGCGTGCGTAAATTTAGAGACTTGTCAGACTGTCCGTTTTGTAAATTCAGAGCGTGTCACTTTTGGAGTGTTCAGTAGGGTTGATCGAGTGTTCTGACCTCACAACGGCAGTCAAGCACCTAAGCTAATTGGCTAAAGTTGGCTAGTTACATCCAGAAACAAATGAGAGAACACCTCACTCTGACCATTGTACTCACGCTAGCAGAATCTGCTTAGGCTGTTTTTATGTTATCCAGAGCGTTAGTGACTGTAATTGTGCTGCTGACAAGAATTTAATTACGTTTTTTTGCCAAAGTTTGCTGACATCTGTCATATTCATAAATTCATCAGTTATTCTGCTCTCTGGCACTCAGATGAGAGTGCTCTGATATCGGAGTAGATAGCCAGAGTGAATTTTTCTCTCGACCTATGCACCTACGTTGTAAACTGTCTTTCATAAGCTAGGTAGTAGCAACCTCGTGGTTTGGATAGGGATAATTCTAGTATCATGTCGTAGCCTAAACCTATCCATGTTACACTGAACTGGGTGAATGGAATATAAATGACAGTCATCCAATAGGCTGTAATATAAATAAGGCCATGCTCATTAAAAATTTAAAATCATCCTCCCTCATCTTAAACGTCACTGACCGCCACTGCTTGAAACAAGTGACACTGGGCCAAAGGATTTCGTGGAACCTCCCCTGCATGCGGCCCTCAGCTTGTGTCCATGACAACTACACAGACAACTACAAACTACAGACTAGATAAAGCTCATATACAGCATTCACAACATGCAGTCATGTCATGTTCCAATGGCATACAGAGGCAGTCAAATATATTGGCACCCTTACACTGTACAATGGAGCAGAATGGTCTGTTCTTTTCTTTTCAAAACTGGTTGAATGGCTATTTTCWCCACAGGTGAGATACACTACACAATAAATAAGAATCATTACCTCCAACCAAATTAATTAGAATTTAGAATAATTTAGTCCAGGCCATTTTTGAGACATTGAAGTGAAAAATTAGAATTTAAGTTAACATTTTTTGAATGCATTTGGGTCCTGTGCAGTAAATAAACACAAATACAGATGTAAACAACTATTTAATTTTTTTTTACAATTTCTATTATTTAAGAAGAAATAGTCACTCATGCAAAGTGCCAATGCATTGAACCACATCTGTACCATTGTTTTCCTATTTCAACCACTATCTGATGAAACAATATATACATTCTCATGTAAAACACATGTAAAACACTCTATCTAATTTTATTGGTCACATACACATACTTAGCAGATGTTATTGTGGGTGTAGCAAAATGCTTGTGTTCCTAGCTCCAACAGTGCAGTAGTATCTAACAATTCACAACAATACACACACATCTAAAAGTAAAAGAATGGAGTTAAGAAATATATAAATATTAGGACGAGCAATGTTGGAGTAGCATTGACTAAAATACAGTAGTATAGAATACAGTATATACAAATGAGATGAGTAAAGCAGTATGTAAACATTATTAAAGTGACTAGTGTTCCAGTTATTTAAGTGGCCAGTGATTCCATGTCTATGTATATAGGGCAGCAGCCTCTAAGGTGTAGGGTTGAGTAACCGAGTGGTAGCAGGCTAGTGATGGCTATTTAACAGTCTGATGGCCTTGAGATAGAAGCTGACTGAGTGGATTGATGCCCCCCAAAAAGTGTTCACAATTACACAAAAAATAGCCCCAAAAAATCTGGATCGTGATTGATGAGTTTGACCAACATTTGCATCCGTTTTTCTGACTCCAGATCTGAAATGATTGATGGTGTATTGAGATGGGACAGAATCCTATGAGATGTTCTTAACTTGGAGTAGCTGCTTTGGTTCTATCACTCACGGCACTCTCTGTTTTTATGCCTTTGTCTATCGTCCCAAAGTGGTGCAATGAGATGAGTGAATCCGAGTGTTCCCTCTCTGGCGAGGCAGTTTATTGTCCACCTGTTACAATGAGCATGGTCACTTGTTGATGGGGAATTTATCATCTACGCTTGCTGGTTTGATGTCCAACAAAGACTAGTTTTATTAAAAGATAAATAGGAGCACTTTTTTTATTGCAAAAATACTAACTCAGTAGAAATCTGGTTCTGTCTTTTTGTGTGTTGTGTTGATTCTGTCTTCTGTCTAACTGAGTCTGATGGCATAAATAACTTGTTGTCAACTGTATGAACTGCAAATAGAAACAATTCACATGCTGTACGTTTGCTTGAATCCATCCACAAAGTGTGAGGGCCCTCTTTGTTTAGCTACATCAACTGTTGTAGACTCTATGTTCGAATATGATGCTATCACAGATTGTAA
>NC_036846.1:23796996-23801848 GCF_002910315.2 Salvelinus sp. IW2-2015
GCTATGTTGGACCCAAACAGTTGTATTATCACTATCTAATGCTATGTTTGGGACCCAACAGTCTGAAATCACTATCTAAGCATATGTTGTGACCCAACAGGTTCTGATAATCACCAGTCTATACTGTGTCCCAACTTTGGACTATTCTACTATGTGGGACCCAGCAGTCTGATAATCACCACTAAATTGCTATTTGTGACCCAACAGTCTGATAATCACCATCTAATACTATGTTGGGACCAAACAGTCTGATAATCGACTATCTAATGGCATATTGTCTGGACGTCCAGCAGTCTTGATAATCACTACTCTAATGCTATGGTTGTGACCCACACAGTCTGATAATTCACTACTAATGCATGTTGGGACCCAGCAAGTCTGATAATTCACTATTCTCTAATGCCTATGTCTGGGACCCAGCAGGTCTGATAATCACTATCTAAATGGCTACTGTGGGACCCAGCAGTCTGATAATCACCAACCTCTAATTCTATGATTTGGCGACACCCAACAGTCTGATAATCCACCTATCTAATGCTATGTTGGACACCAGCAGTCTGACTAAATCACTATCGTAATGCTATTTGTGGACCCAACAGTCTGATGAATCACCATTAATCACTAGTTGTGACCCACACATCTGATACATCCACTATCTAATCTATTTTGTGGACCCAAGTCTGATAATCACTATCTAATACTTATGTTGGCTATAGGACCCTAACAGTCTGATTAATCACTATCTATGCTATGTTTGGAACCCAACGGTCTGCATACCAGAAGATCAACTTCTACTGATTCTATAGACTGTTGAAAACCTCAAACCCAGTTTCTGTAAATGTAGCTTCTCCCTTCTTCACACTGAACAGTCGGATGCATTTGGACTGTATCTGCTGCGAAGGCCAGTGAAAGGGTATTGTCCGGGCCTGTTGGGCCTGTTAGCTATGGGGCCTCTCCTGTCACTCAGAGGGATGGAGGAGACCAGGGACCACATAGAGACTAGGCCCCACTGGGGCCGTACCTTGCACCCCTACACCGCCTTGTTACCCCGTCTGTCTGTCTGTTGCCCTGAGCGTAGCATTGGAGAAGAAGAGGAGGACTGCGTTCCACTTCAGCCCACGGTCATGGTCTCCTCTCATTCAATGACAGTTTGTTCTCAATTAGATAGCTTTGTAAAAATGTAAAGCCTTTTTAAGAGAATTCTCCACCGCCGTCTGGGGAGGGCTTTATATTATCTAAAAGATGGCATCCTGCGCCATCATACCGACGTTTCACTTTTCTCCTCTCCTTGACTGTCTTTCTATTCTCATTTAAACTTCTCAATGACTTGCTTGAGTGGTTAAGTAGAAACCTACTAGCTTAGAAACCTCCCTAGATATCTAAAATCTTATTTAGCCTATATAGCCCATCGCCTACATGCACAGATTAATCTAATTGTCACTATATCCATACAATGCAACACTTCTTACATCGTGAGAGAACACAACTGGTAAAACACAGCAGTAGTGATGCATTAAGCAGGCAGCAGATGGCACTGTGTTGTAGGTCTTACAAATGTCTTGGCTCACAAGTTGTGGACAGTCCGTGCTTCTCTATTGTAGTCATAACCCKTTTCTGGGTACATTTTTAAGATTATATTGTCCCCAACATGATTGCCACATTATATATATATATATATTTTTTTTTTTTTGCATTCGTTAGTATTGATGCACCGATTTCTAATTATTTGAGGTAAAAATCTGAATAAAATATATGGTTGAACACCAATTGGTATGCAAAAGTATTTGTCAAAGTGATCCGTTCTCTGAATACTTAGGAACCGTATAGGCTACAAATCGAGATGGCCTAAAATGTCCGTCATTCCTTATCAGCATTTTAAAGTATTTTCAAGTAGGCACCTGCATTTCACAGATATGTAATTTCACTAAACCAATTCTGCCTTTAGGAGAAAAAACTCTCCCCAAAAACTGGTTCAATTCAGGCTACTCTATTATCATAATCTCTTAAAAGTTGTCTTTCAAAGGGCCTGTGGTGTAAGGGCCTGTGGTGTAAGGGCCTGTGGTGTAAGGGCCTGTGGTGTAAGGGCCTGTGGTGTAAGGGCCTGTGGTGTAAGGGCCTGTGGTGTAAAGGCCTGTGGTGTAAGGGCCTGTGGTGTAAAGGCCTGTGGTGTAAGGGCCTGTGGTGTAAGGGTAAGTGTGACATGCTTTGGACCGCCACCACTCCGTGGCCTCTTTTGGCCTCTCGTGCCTAACAGGGGAGTAGTGTGGGTGGCTGGGTATAGGTGAGGGTGGTGCATAGCTAATAGGCACAGAGGGGACTCAAACGTCAAGGGGAGGATGCTGTCCAAGGGGGGACACGGTCGGTCCCGGTCTGCTTCTCCTGTTCTCTAGAGGGGACCCCCCACAAGCCTGCTTGCACTGTGAACAATGAGCTCGGCCTTTTGCTTGTCCATTTGTTTATCGCACTTGCTTCCCGCAAGGTCCGCCCAGCGGGCAGGATCAATGTATGCTACAGCAACAGCTCATTCGAAATGCTCCTTCGGCTCTTTATCCTGCGCGCCTCTTGACCTGGGTTACCTCAGAGCCTCAGGAGTGAGTGAGTGTTAAGAACCCAACAGGCTAATCTTACAGCTCAAGAGGCACAAAAGGCACTCCAAATTATCCCACATAAAAAAAAAGTGTTTCCACACCAACTGAACGTCCGTCAAATTGATGGGTTCTGTGAATTTGGGCCAAATGTGGCTAGTTCCCAAAGTTTGTTTGTTATTCGACGGACTGAAAGAAGAGGTCCGTTGCAGTGATGTTGTTTTTTCTGTTTCTGGTTTGTTTTGGTGGGGTGGTGGAAGGTGGTGGAGGTGGTGGAGGGTGTGGAGTGGTGGAAGGTGGTGGAGGTGGTGGGTGGGTGGAAGAGGTGGATGGTGAGGTGGTGGATGGTAGATGGTGGTGGTGGTTTGTGGTGTAGTGGCAGGTGGTGTGAGGTACGTGGAGGGTGGTGGTAGTAGTTGGAGGTGTGGAGTGTAGTGGGTAGCGTGTGGTGGGTAGTGAGGTGGTAGTGGAGTAGTAGTGGAGGTGGTGGAAGGTGTAGTGCGTGGGTGGTGGGATGAAGGTGGAGGTAGTGGTAGTTGAGGTGTATGGAGGTGGTGAAGGTGGTAGTGGTGGTGGTGGTGGAAGGTTAGTGGTGAAGTGTGGTGGAGGTGGGGAGTAGTGGAGGTGGTGTTAGTGGTGGTGGTGGTGGTGGGTGGTGGTGGGTGTGGTCGGTGTTGTTGGTGGTGGAGGTGGGGGGTTAGTGGAGGTGGTGCTGGTAGTGGAGGTGGTGGAGGTGGTGGTGATGGTGCTGGTAGTGGAGGTGGTGGTTTTGGTTTTGGTTGAGGTGGGTTAGGTGGTGGTGGTGGAGGTGGTATCTCATCAATAAAAACTTTGTACACTTTTACTTTGTGTACTCTCACGTATAATTCTCCTAGGGAAGACGAAAAGCTTTTTTTTTTGGTATGGTGTTGGTGGGAACATGGGGTGACTGGGGTAAAGCTGGTGGGGTATCTGGGAGTGAAGGGAGGTTTGAGAACAGACAAGCCTTCTATACCAGCTGCATGGTAGATACACCGCCCATTCTTCCCCGTTCCCCTCTCGGCTACAAAAGATAAAAGCCACATCCTGCTGGGTGGCAAAGACACCAGGTGACCGTAGCAACCTGAAGGGTTAGTCAAGTGCTCCCTAATGTGTAAAACCATACCACACTGTATAGAGACCATTTAAGGGAGGTTTTAAGGGGGGGGGAGTGGGTTGGAGTGGGGTCTTCTCCCTTGTTTTTAACCGGACCACATAATCTTTGCCTCTGAGTTAGGAACAATAGAATGGGTTTGAAGGTGGCACCACAGTGGCCAACTCTTAAGAAGGGGCCAGGCAATCTGGGCTAGTAGTGCACTCGGGTCAGGTTACCTAAGAGGAATAGGACATCTTTAATGAATGGCTGTTGGCCTCACAGGAAACATTGCCCCTCCTCTATTCTGTTTTTTGACAGTCCAATTAGTGAGCAGTGAACACCTCTTGGCTATAGAGTGGGGTATGCATGAATATTTATTTAGGGGGAAAATAATTGGTTGCTGTGGCTGCCTCTCACAGCTAGGCTACTGCTCACAGCCTGCTAGCAAGCCGATGGCCTCCAAGGTGCAAACACATCTTAGACCATTTAAAAGATTGTGAAAAGAAGTGCGGTTTTGAACATGTCCTCAAAGATGTATAGTTTTGTGTAGTCTGCTAGCTAGGATTTCTAATTTAGCCTACAGCTAGCAGATATGGTTAGCATAGCACTTGCTATAGTTGGCTAGCTACCTGCCTTTTATCTTTTGTTTTCTTCAATCTATGAAGTGTTGTTCGTAAGTTCATGAGCTCTCATGCTTTATCAAGATAATTTACATAATTATTTATAGTTCATCATTGTTACTGATCACAAAATATCCACATAATGCAACCTTTTTACAGTTCATGTCTAAAACTCTGATGTCCTAWTTAAAGAATTCAACAGCTCTTTTCACAGCCGCTATAAAACGTAACTAGTATCCTTAGAATTCAAAATTATTCCATGTTTCTASTGACACAAAATATGAATTTGTAATTATTTTAGGAGAGAAATGGGGCACATTTTGTTGTTCTCCATATTATTTTTCTTGGCTTCACTGTTGGTTTACAATCATTGTAACCAAGGCCCTAAATAAATAAAACTCATAGGAGAACTGGTGCTCCCAATATAAAAAGTTAGGAGCAAATCATAAAATCTAGGAGCATCAGAAGATATACAGTACCAGTCAAAAGTTTGGACACGGCTACTCATTCAAGGGTTTTTCTTTATTTTTACT
>NC_036846.1:23807923-23808539 GCF_002910315.2 Salvelinus sp. IW2-2015
AAATTCCACAAATTAACTTTTAACAAGGCACACCTGTTAATTGAAATGCATTCCAGGTGACTACCTCATGAAGCTGGTTGAGATAATGCCAATAGTAAGGCTGTCATCAAGGTAAAGGGTGGCTACTTWGAAGAATCTCAAATATAAAATATATTATGATTTGTTTAACACTTTTTTTGGTTACTGCATGATTCCATATYTGTTATTTCATAGTTTTGAMGTCTTCACTATTATTCTACAATGTAGAAAATAGTAKAAAATWKAGAAAAACCCAGCAATGAGTAYGTGTGTCCAAACTTTTGACTGGTACTYTATATTTTTWAATTGATTGAGATATAGASTATTGMACCTACATATATGAACACATTCTAGCTACTTTTGAAGCACATGTTGTGTTCTAGAAACGAATATTTAACCCTGTAAAGACKARTGTTTCTTATAAAAAGCTAAAATGTTGATACAAAAACCTGTCATTGAAATGACAAATTAATTTGTGGAATATTATGATTCTATATTGTGTAAAACCACTACCTATTGAGATCTATTACATAGAAATTTCTACGCTGTCTCTTTAAGAGCGCCAAGTTTTTGAGTGAAGAAGCTAACTTTATCCTTT
>NC_036846.1:23808564-23815666 GCF_002910315.2 Salvelinus sp. IW2-2015
ATGATCGGAAGGCAAGGATCATCAGGATTGGCAGAGTGTTGCTAAAGCGATGATAAAGCAAAACTTAGAGGAGCTTCTGATGTACATGCACCTGAGCAGAGCTTATTTTCGCAACCTACTCTCGCCCAGAAGTCAACAAATGGAGCGTTGAACTGGACATGCAGGCGGGAGTTACCTCCACACCATACCCAGAAACAGCAGCAGAGGAGCATAGGGTGCGGCTAAACGGCCTATCAAAACTGGTCGAACTAGACGTTGGGACAAAGAATAAAAGGAGCAGATTTATGGGCGTGTAGAATAGATTCGGCATAATGTGCAGACAGGGGTCATGGGAGGGCGCGGGTACAGCGAGGCAAGCCCAGCAATCGGGTGATGATAAGAGAGGTGTATCTCTGGACATGCTTGCTCAATGGGTGAGGTCACCGCATGTGTGGGTGGACACAAAGGGAGTATCACAAGGTACGGAGAGTGGAACTACAGGGTCCATTGACAACACCAAAACAATGATAATGAAAACTAGCCTGAACAACAGTATGCAAGGCATATTGATATTTGAGAGAGACATACAATAAGCATAAAGAATTGCAGCGTCTGATTGGGAGAGCTAGCTAAAACAACAGGTAAATAACAGCAGCAATAACAAGGTGCTAGTCTACACAGCAACAACAGGTAAAAAATGCGACGACCAGTCAGAGAGGTCGGATTAACTCACACACAGATCCTGAGTTAAAGCACCAGAGCCGACAATAAAAACACAATAACAGAATGGAGTACCGTGAATTAATGGACAGTCAAGCATGCATCAGCTATGTAGCCAAGTGATCATAGTGTCCAGGGGCAGCCGTAGATGGAGCAGAAGAGGCCTCCACTAAGCTAGCACGCGGCCTTTAAAGTAGTAGTCCGGGGCTGTGTTCCTCAGACGGAGGGGGTCTGCTCTCAGACTGTGTTGTGCGACAGAGAATCCAAGCCAGATGGCGATGGCGAAGAGAAGGTTGTGAATTGTAGAATTTGTTTGCTAACTGGTGCTAGCTTCCTGGCGTTGCGCTAGCCGCAAGCTAGCTGTGAGTCAAAGCAGTGGCCTCATGATACCGGCAGAATCCGGCGTTGTTGTCGACGAGGACAGTCCGATCTGGTAAATTTGGTTAATATCCAGGCTAAAACAGGGCTGTGTCTGTGCAGGAAGGTAAAACTACTAGCAGCGGCAAAAAAAATGGCTAAATTAGCTTGTAGCTGGATTGTAGGCCAAAAATTCGCTGTAACCTCTTCAGCTAGCCGGCAGATGGGCCTAGCTCGACGATAGCTGCAAGGCTAACTCGTGCTTGCTTCGGACAGAAGTGTAGCCAGTAGTAGCCACTCGGTGCACAGCTACTAGCTGTGATGATACTTGTAATTGTCCAAGAGCTTGCGTCAGGAATCCGGTGATGTGTAGAGAAAAAGCAGTCCTATATGCTCTGGTTGATAATCGCGCTTGCAGCTACGGCAGATGGGCCTAGCTCGAGCTAGCTCAAGGCAACTGGTGCTTGCTTCGGACAGAGGTGTTAGCCAGTAGTACGCCACTCGGTTGCAGCTAGCCTAGCTGTGATGATACGGGTAATTGTCCAGAGCTTGCGTCAGGATCCGGTGATGTGGTAAGAAAAAGCAGTCCTATATGCTCTGGTTGATATCGCGCTTGCAGCTAGCCGGCAGATGGGCCTAGCTCGAGGCTAGCTCAAGGCTAACTGGTGCTTGCTCGGACAGAGTGTTAGCCAGTAGTAGCCTAGCCGCTTGCAGCTAGCTAGCTGTGATGACGGTGTATTGTCCAGCGAGCTTGCGTCAGGAATCCGTGATGTGGTAGAGAAAAAGCAGTCCTATATGCTCTGGGTTGATATCGCGCTTGCAGACTGGCAGTATTGGCCCCGGTATTAAGCTGGCTGTGCGAGTTGAAGGTGAAGACCGCAGCAGTGGCTAACTGACTACTAGCTAGTAGCTAGTTATCTGCTAGCTTCTGCTTGGGGTTACGGTTCTAAAGTATATAAAAAAAATAGCAGGTCCGTACCACATTGGGTGAGGCGAATGTAGGAATGTATATTCAGTTCCTAGATGGAAAATGAAATTAAAATATATACGAAATGTATACAAAAATACGAAGACTATTTACTATTTACACGCGACAGGACAATACAGGACAAACAAACACACGTCCGACTGCTACGCACATCTTGGATTCAATGGTAAAAAAAAAAAATAATTAGATATACTGGTAAAGTTACCATGTTGTTAGCTAGCTAGCTAATGAGGTAACATGACTGAGGTTTAAATATACTGGTAAAGTTACCATGTTGTTAGCTAGCTAGCTAATGAGTAACATGACTGAGTTTAGATATACTGGTAAAGTTACCAAGTTGGTTAGCTAGCTAGCTAATGAGGTAACAGACTGAGTTAGATGAGGTTTAGATATACTGGTAAAGTTACCATGTTAACATGACTGAACAAGGTGTAAGCAAATGTCTGTGAGTGGTTTGTTTTGGAACGACTCGCGACATAGTTTATGAATAGGGCCTAAAAACAAACGTTTTGGCAGGTAGATCTACCAGACACTCAGAATTCTTACCAGTCAATACATTTAATAATAATACCCCACCCAGGTTTCTACTCTCAAAATCATGCTTGTTCTATTAGAAAAACAACCAGATTGGATTTTTTAAGTCCACAACAATGCTTAAACCACATGAAGAGACCACTTTTGAGGTCTGGGGAAGAAAATTTAAAAAAATATTTTGGAAGGTAAAGCTACCCTTGGAAGGTTTTGGAAGGTAAAGACACCACAAGAGAGTTCTGAGAGTTCTGTTTTTCTGGAGGTGTTTCTGTAGTGCATGCTCAATAGCAGAGTTTGCAAAACAAACAAATCATCATGATATCATGTCATTCTTCCTGCTAAGCCTACTTTGCATTTATCATTTCATTTGGAAAGTTTTATGGGAAAGCCTTTAGAAATGACTGTTTTGGCGTCACTAACTGGCTACACAAGGTAGCAGACAGGCATTCCCATGCTATTGCATCTTCAGAAAGATGCAGGAAATACAAATCCCTAATGCATTATTGAATTTTCTTTATATCTCGGCCTTGGATTGAACAAATCTGCCTTGGCTTTTATCTCCAGGGCACTTGGAAACAACTGCACAGTAAAGCCTATCATTACAACAATTAGCATTTGGGTTTTCTTTTTTTTCCTGATCGCAACTGGTGCTGCCAAAATACATTTTTAAGTCGCACAGCAAAATATCTAGGAGCATAAGCAACCAAAATGGTCGCACTTTAGAGCCCTGATTGTGACCRCTGTAAGTGTTGTTTTATGACAGTCAATATAATGGACACTAGAATGGACCCCTCTCCTTTTAGTATGGGATCCTGAGTGGCGCAGTGGTCTAAGGCACTGCATCTTAGTGCAAGAGGTGTCARTGCAGTCCCTGGTTCGACTCCAGGTTGCAGCACATCCGGCCGTGAATGGGAGTCCAATAGGGCGGTGCACAATTGGCCCAGTGTTGGCCGGGGTAGGCAGTCACCGTAAATAAGAATTTGTTCTTAACTGTCTTGCCTTGTTAAATAAAGGTTAACAAAAACAAATTGTCCATACAACATTTCTAGTCTTTGTAATGATATCACCAAGATACACAGATGTAGTTGTGCTAGCTATTGTATCCAGTTAATTTCCAATTCACCAACATGTTCCATTGAGTTCTGACAAGAACTATGTCAACAAACCAAAGGGGAAATGAGTAATGTCACCCTTTTGTATTCTTTCCAGCATGGATTCAATTAACTCTATTACCTCGGCCTTGAGTTATTCTGTTTCATGGTTTGAGTGTACCTTTTGAACTCTCTACTTATTCAGTAATAAAGCACCATTTAGGAACATCTTTAAGAATGTGCGTCTGGAATCTGGATGGCATAGAAAGATGACKCTTCATCTTCCAGGTCATTTCCCCCTGCCGTATTGACATCCTCCTCACCRCCCTCTGCTCCCTCCTACTGTATTTAACTGTGAAAGAGGAGAGTCCTGCCTGGCCTGGCTGGGGCTTGGCTGGGGATATTAGTCTGTTTGGTAATCATTCTATTGTCAGGCTGATAGCGAAAGCCTATCTGCTACCTCATCCCACTGACAGGTCCTCAGGAGCCATGATGGATGCCCAGTGGCCCTACTTAAACCAACCCACCACTACTGCTACTGCTGCTGGATCAACATCAGACCAAAGCCCCACTGGAGTCAGTGATCAATTGTCTCCTCTGGTCCTCTGATAATGAGAAAGAGGAAACTGGAGGATCTGAGGATCTGCCAGAGAAGCATTACGTCAAGTGTTGGAGTGGGCCGCTGCTGCCCATGCATCCACGAATAAGAAAGGGAGAGCAGTGATTGGTCAACAGGACTAGTTGATCATTTATCTGGCATACTCTGGAGAGTTGGAATGTCAGTTTGTGACAGCTAAAGCGTGACACACAGCCCACAACGATGTGATGCTCTCCTGGTCCTTGTTTCCCCCTGTCTCTTTAATATGCATATAACAGAAAGGTTACATTTAAAATCATTGGGGACTGGGGGAAAATGACTAATGTTTTCAACGATTCTTGTCAAGGATGGGAGTACCTTTAAAATGTTACTACGGTTACATTGTTATTATCATTAGGTATCTTGCTCAGAAAGCCGCGCGTCTCACGTCCACCTAAACCTTTTTATAAAGTCCTTCACGCCCCCCGACCCTGGGACAAGAAAACGGGGATCTTTTTGGACCACCGCTCCTCATCTATTTCATTCGAAGTTTTGGGAGAGAAGAACAAGATTTTATGCGTAGGCTAGCCTATATCGTCGAGTTCTTCGAAATTTCGTACAAACGATCGGAACCGTTATCTATCTATTCCATCACAGGCTATCAGTGTTTCATTCTAATTGCTCTCCCCTGCGCCAACCTCCTCCTAGCCAACAATCGGGCTCCTTCTCCTATTACCGACCAAAGAAACCAATTGCCGAGCTCTCACTCACACAACCCCTCACTTGCATTATGTAGCTACTTTACCCTTAGGGTTCGCCTTTGGGTGGGTTCTCAGCAAAAGTTGGAGCCGTTGTACTCCGGAACTTTCCCATGAAGCGCATAAACACCTTTGGGCTTATGCCTCTCCTATGCACAAAGCGGAGCCAGCCACCCCCTTCTTATCCCCTCTCCCTCTCTGCCTACATCGTCCCCATTGTTAGCCTTGCGACAGGAGGTTTCGGTACTCGCTCATCTCGCCCAGAGACCCTTTTTACACAAGTTCTTAAAATAATCCCTAACCCTCACGCCAACCACGCTCTACCAACGCCCTTTATGCCTTACCGCACCACATATACTGTCACCGATTATGCATATCACCATTTCCTCTGACAGTTTTGACATCAACACTCCTTTTATTTCCAGACCGTTTTTCTGCCCTTCCCTCCTCCCCCACCCCCATCACCCCCAACACTCTCTTGGCTCTTTATAAAATCGGCTTGCCGGAAGGATGCAACCAAAGTGAGAACGAACGATGGGGCGGCCGACGTCACCCCCACCATGATCCCTCCTGCAAAACACCATGCCTGCCAGACGGACCCTACCCAAGTCGACGACCGGACCAGGCATGTGATATTCCATTACGGTGAGTCTGTCGGGCGCAGATGCGCAGTCCTACCGACCGCACTAGCCCTTCCTCGCAAGGCGTGCCGGCGCCTTAGGGGACTCGACCTCAACCACCGTCCATCGCTACACACGCCGGCCGCGAGAGCCAGACGAGTCAGTGATAGCAAGATCGTGGGTACAGCACGGGCACCCTCCTGCAACAGGCCGCACTGATCCAGTATCGTATTTGGCAGGCCAATCTATGATGAGGGGCATGTTTCTATGGACTCCTGGGCACAAACGAGAACCAACGCGTGGGACGAACCCTCGTGCCACATGACGCCAGGCCCCTCTCCTAACACTAGCAGGCGCGGCCACTCTCTACCCACCCTCCTCAACCCTCACTACCCCGCAACGCCGCCACCCCTCCTACCCCCCCTCCTCGCAAACGCACCACCCTGGCCCACCCCTCCTGCACGCCCACCACCTCTACCACCCTCCTGCAACGACCCCACCTCTACCACCCCTCCTGCAGCCGCGTCCCAACCTCCTACCCCCCATCAGCACACGCAACAGCCCCCTACCCACCCACCCTCGCAGCGATGCCCCTTTGCCCCGTCCCCTCCGTCTTGCCAGCATCACAGAACTCGTAATTATTGCCGATTTCAGCTTACCCTGGAACTAATGTGATAAAATCTATGAAAAAAGACAGGGCACAAAGAGTAGCCCAGGGGGCCAGGCCGGCAGGCTAGTCAGAGCCAGAGGTCTAAGCCAAGGCAACAAGTGCCTTTGAGAGCTAACAGGATTTTCAGGGGGCTTGCATTGATCCTCCTGCTTGGCTCTTCAGGGAGGCTTTTGGCTGCCAGGCGCACACTTCTGCAGCCTCCCACATCCCATACCCATCCCATCTCAGTCCATCCTGTTCTGTGCTGTGTGCACAGTGGGGCCCCCAAACCAAAGATGGACATAGGGAGCAGTGAGTGGGTTTAAAGTTACCGCTACAGGTGATACTAAGTCCCATTCAAGTCCCCAAGGTGGGGGGGAAGTGGGAACGGAGTGGGTGACATTAGGATAGGAGTACAGGGAAGTGGTGCCTGTTCTCTCCTTGATTGCAGTGGGTTCGCGTGGCTACTTGTCATCAGCTGGACATTTTAGGAAAAACAAATAGAATTGATCTGAATTCATTGTATCAAAAAAGATGCAGATCATGAGAGATAAACAAGATCGTTGAACTAACTGGTATCAGTTGTAGGTGCCAAAAAAAAAAAATTCTCACAATGGCACAAATTATTTGAAAATTTAAATCTAGAAGTGTTCATGATTCACAAAATGTGATTACTGTGCTATTGGAAGAGCGTGAGCCAATCAGAATGGTAAATAAATAAAGATACTCAAATTTTAGATATTGAATTTAAGATAGCACAAAAGAATAAACTAAAATGGAAAAGTTTATTGCAGCCGCCAAGCTGGGGCTAAATCTCTGAGAGTAAAGCTGA